>NW_015173788.1:0-1444 GCF_001447785.1 Gekko japonicus
AACAGAATGGCAGCTTGCTGACAGTGTGTAATGTTTGTTCACGTCTCGTGGCTCTTGGACATGTGATGCTTCTTTTATGTGGCTCTTATATTAAGCAAGTTTGGCCACCCCTGATACAGAGGATTTCTTAAATACTTTCTCCAAGGTGGGAGAGGCACAGATGAATGTATCCCATCCCCAAAACTGTTTGTGAGCTGTAGCAGCCCCAGTCGTACATGGTGGCCTAGATCTCAGGGCAGCTCACATAAAATTCCATTAAAGAGATAATACAGAGAATTAAATAAAATGTAAATATAAATACAAAAAGCATAAAAAAACAGTTCTTAAAGTGTTAGTCATGGTGATGGTGAGGCGTCACTAGCATAGAGGTACAGTCAGCAGGCAACCCAGTCTAGGTCATGTTAATGTTCATAACACAAGTTGCCGTTGGTATTCATGTTGGGGCCAGGGCCTCAGTTGGTTAAGTGCGGCTCACTAATCAAAGGTCTGTTGGAAGAGCTCCGTCTTGCAGGCCCTGCAGAATTGTAAAAGGTCCCATAGGGCCCTGATGTCTTCCAGGAGCTTGTTCCACCGGTATGGAGCCACCACTGAGAAGGCCCTGGTCCTTGTCGAAGCCAGGCTGGTTTCTCGGGGGCCCAGGAGGGCCAAATGATTTTGAGTTCCTGATTGTAGTGCTCTCTGTGGAACATGTGGGGGTCCCTCAAGTATGTAGGCCCCTGACCATACAGGGCCTTAAAGGTTAAAACCAGCACCTTGAATCGAATTCGGTATGCTATAGGCAGCCAGTGCAGTGCTTTTAGTACATGTTGGATGTGCTCTCACATGGGAAGACCCATCAGCAGCCTGGCCTCCATATTCTTCACCAGGTGCAGCTTCCAGATTTGAGACAAGGGCAGCCCCATGTAGAGAGCATTACAGGAATCCAATCTCGAGGTGATCATCGCATGGATTACTGTCACCAAGTCATTGCGTTTGAGGAAGGGAACCAAATGCTTGAAGATGATAAAAGGCTGACTTGCCAGTGGCTGCTACCTGGGCCTCCATTGTTAGGGAGGCATCCAAGAGCACTCCCAAACTCCTAACCTCCAATGCTGGCACCAACAGTGCCCCATCAAAGGTTGGGAGTGGGATCCCTACCCTCAGGCCACTCTGACACATGCACAGGACCTCCATCATCGTTGGATTCAATTTCAGTTGGCTCAGTTTAAGCCAACCAGCCACAGCTTGCAACACCAGGTCCAGATCTTCCGGACTACAGTCAGACTGGCCGCCCAACAACAGATAGTGCTGGGTGTTGTCTGCTATTGGTGACAACCCAGCCCATGCCCCAGGGGAATCTGGGCAAAGGGGTGCAAGAAGAAGAAGAAGAAGAAGAAGAAGAAGAAGAAGAAGAAGAAGAAGAAGAAGAAGAAGAAGAAGAAGAAGAAGAAGAAGAAGAAGAAGA
>NW_015173788.1:1488-37691 GCF_001447785.1 Gekko japonicus
GAGGAGGAGGAGGAGGAGGAGGAGGAGGAGGAGGAGGAGGAGATTGGATTTATACCCCGCCTTTCACTTGGAGTCTCAGAGCAGCTTACAAACTCCTCTCCCTTCCCCTCCCCACAACAGAGCCCTGTGAGGTGGGTGGGGCTGAGAGAACTCTGACACAAACTGCTCTTTTTCAAGGACAGCTGTGCCAGAGCTTGTGACTGACCCAAGGTCACATCAGCAGGTGCAAGTGGAAGAGTGGGGAATCAAACCCAGTTCTCCCAGATTAGAGTCCGCACACTTAACCACTACACCAAACTGTGACATCAGGGAAAGCACCGCTCCTTGGGAAACTCCGCAAATTAGCAGGTGCCTTTGGGACAGCTGTCCCCCTATTGCCACCCTTTGTCCCCAACCCTGAAGGAATGAGGTAAGCCACCTCAAGGCAGACCCCTGGGTCCTAATGTCAGCAAGTCAGTGGATCAGTAGTTGGTGACTGATCGTGTGGAATGCCGCTGACAAGTCCAACAACAACAACACTGCTGAACTGCCCCAATTTACTGTGCTTTTCTCAGCTTGGTTATTCATGAGGGTGACCAGTGCCTTCTCCGTCCCATGGCCTGGTCAACCCATGGTCCCATGTCCCAAATAGGGCAAATTGGAGACTAGCCGGTAATTAGCCAATTCAGCCAGGTCCAAGGATGGTTTTCTAAAGAGGGGGCGTACCACTGCCTCCTTGAGTGCCCTAGGGAACTCGGACTTGTTGATAATATCCCTTAGGGTACATCGTAGCCTATTGTGGCCAGCTTAAATTAGCCACAATGGGTGTGAGTCAAGGCTGCAAGTGGTTGGGCACACAGTTGAGAGTAGTTTGTCAACTTCCTCTAGGCTGAATGGACTGAAATAATCCAAAACCCGACAAGAAGACATGCATGGAGCCTTGAGTTCCCTTACTGTCTCAACTGTGGCGGGAAGATCACGGCAGAGCGACAAGACTTTATCTGTGAAATAGCTCGCAAAAGCCTCACAGCCAATCTCCAGTGCCCTAGCATTTGGTCTGCTTTGTGGCAGAGTAGCAATAGACTGAATCATTCTAAATAATTGGGCTGGGCGGGAGCTCACAGACTCAATCGTGGCTGCATAATGCTCTCTCTTAGCAGCTTTGACTGCCATCTCATAGGATCTCATAAACGTCCTGAGGTGTAGCTTCATCACAAGCCCGCCACCACTGTCTCTCTAGCCGTCTGAGCCTTCGCCTGGGTATGCCATGGAGAGAGCCTACAGCAAGGGCGCAGAGGGTATTGGGGGGTGATCTCTTTGATGGCTGCCACTGAGAGCCAGCTGTATCAGTCCTTGACAAAGTCATCTAGTGAGCCACCAGGGGACATCGGGTCCGGCAGGGGTATCTGAAGCCACATAGAGTCCATTTGGCTCTGTGAACAAGCTAAAATATGCTTACCACCCAAATAGGGTCAGGGTGGAATGTTCATGCAGGCCTTCAGGGCATAGTGGTCAGACCCTGGTACTGCCATAGCAGTAATCCGGTCCACTGTAACCAACACTGCAAAGATCAGGTCAAGCATGTGCCCCACTCAATGGGTGGGAGCTGTAACATATTGGGAGAGTCCTAGTGCAACCATGAACAACACCAGGTCCATCGCCCAGGTGGCAGTCGTGTAATCGGCATGAACATTGAAGTCACCCAAGACTATCACCCTAGGGTGCTCCAATGCCCAGCCTGATATGGCCTCCAACAGGGATGACAGGCTGTTCATCGGTGTGTTGGGTGAATGGTACACCAACCAAACAGCCAGACTTTCCCCGGCTTCCCACACAAAGCCAGTGCACTATATTCCTGTGAGCTTCGGTGGCGGGAGCACCCTGAAGGAGTAAGTCTCCCGAATGAACAGGGCCACCCCTCCCCCCGCCCCTTAGTCTGCGATTGGTGGACGAATGAGAATCCAGGAGGAGCCAGCTGGGAGAGAGCTACTGCCTCCCCATCTCATACCCAGGTCTCGGTCATGCACACCAGGTCCACATCCTGCTCCCGCAGGAAGTCACAGAGGACCATGGCCTTATTATTTATGGACCTGACATTACACAACACCAATGTAGGAGAGGGCTCATTAATCCTAGCCCCACTATCTACCACTTTCGGGATGGGACGCCGGCTGGAAGGGGGCCGAGCTCGTCTACTTCTCCTCCTTCCCTTCCCTTCCTGCCTGGTCCCACCACTATACTTTCCCCTCCCCTGGGTATCCCTTCCCCAGCCATCGCCAATATTAGTGGTCTTAGCTAGGCCACAGATAACTAATAAGGTGACTGACAGCTTGTATGTGGAATAAGAATGCTACTGAAACAATAGCAGTTCTCCCAGTACTGTTAGTCCTAGGCAGGTAGTCTGACCAATCCCATCAGTCAAAGAAGCTCATCTGGTGGGCACATGAGAGAGGGCCTTTTTGGTGGCTGGCCCACAATTATGTAACAACCTTCCCAGGGAAGTATCCATGCCCCCCTCACTGTTGGTGTTCAGGAGGCAGGCGAAGACTGCATTTGACCAATTTTTTTTTGGTGTGTATAGGCAGTCCTAATTGGGGTTTTTAAATTATTATTTTAGATAGATGGAGATAGATAGACAGATAGACAGGCAGAAAGACAGATAGATATAGATATATTGTGTGTATTTGTGTTTGTGTGTGCGTAATATATGTGTGTATAGTTTTTCAGGGCTCTTTTTGTAGGAAAAGCCCAGCAGAAACTCATTAGCATAATAGGCCACACCCAACAACAGAAATTCATTAGCATATCCAGCCACACCCATGACAGCATAGCTCATTAGCATATTAGGTTGCACCCCCATGTTACCAGAAGTGTCGACATCCAGCCACACCCACCTTTTGCTTCTTATTCTGTTTACCTTGTTTGTTGTCCAAATCCAGGGCTTTTTTGTAGCAGGAACTCCTTTGCATGTTAGGCCACACCCCTAATGTAGCCAATCCTAAAGAGTTTCTGCCATCGGGTGTGGCCTATTATGCTAATGAGCTCCTGCTGGGCGTGGTCAACTTGGGAGCCAGCCGGAACTCCGTTCCTGTGCATTCCTGAATTCCCCAAAACAGCCCTGGTTTTTATTTTATTTTTGTTGTAATCATTTTATTTCTATTGTGAGCCACCTTGAATACCACAAGGGAGAAAAGGAAATAAATAAATAAATAGTTCTGTGGTTATTATTCCTGAACAAACAGAATCTAGTTGAGAAACTGTGTTGTAAAAGTAGAGTCTGATGTTCTAGATACCCCAAATCCCCCCCTCGATTCCTACCCCAAATTGCCACACTCAATGCTATTTTAATTGTGCAGGGGGTAATACGGGTATCTGCAAATACTTAGGGATGCTACAAATTTCACCATGAATATGTATTACAGTCAAAATGACTGTGTTCTGAGGCATCAGTCAGATGTGAGCCAACAGCCCAGCCCGTTCAGTTCATGTCAGACAGCAGTGAATGGCCGCTGAAAAGAGCTTCGTGGTGGGCTTTTGCATAAACACAAAAAAGACACTACTGATTCAACCACAACAGCAGTCATATTAGGGACCGCTTTCGCAAACACTGAAGGGTAGGATTTTATTAAAACACAGAATTTATTTTTGACTGATTTATATGATTTGTGATTGATTCAATTATCTGTTTAAACAACTGCCTTTGGAGTTAACACGGCAAGGGTGGGGTGGGTAACAGAACTCGGTCAGGGGGTCTGAGAAGACGCATGAGGGAAAAGCCAACTCTAAGGTACTGCATGGTTTGGAAGAAATACAGTGAAGCAACCTGCCAAGTGTCCATGGGCAGGTGAACGAACCGGCATGCCAATCATTGAAAAATCAGCTCCCTGTTTTTGACTGGTGAACAGGATGTGAGCCAAACTGGTGGGTGTTTGAGCATCACTCTAAGTTTTAAAGGTAAAGGTAAAAGTTCCCTTGCTCGAAAGCCAGTCGAATCTGACTCTAGGGTTGCGGTGCTCATCTCCGTTTCAAAGCCGAAGAGCCAGCGCTGTCCGAAGACATTTCCGTGGTCATGTGGCCGGCATGACTAAACACCAAGGCGCACGGAACGCTGTTACCTTCCCACCGAAGTGGTACCTATTTATCTACTTGTAATTTCTTGCTTTCGAACTGCTAGGTTGGCAGGAGCTGGAACTAGAGATGGGAGCTCACTCCATCATGCGGCACCCGGGTCTCGAACTGCTGAACTACTGACCTTCCACAGCCTGCAGTTCAGTGTCTTAACCACTTGAGCCACCGCAGGTTAATACTCAGGGTCTAATAAAGAGAGCTTCGGCTCTTGAAATCTTATACCCCCAAAACCTTGTTGATCTCTAAGGTGCTCCTAGACTCTAATCTAGCTGTTCTAATGCAGATCCAATACAGCTACCCTCCAGGCCCGTAGCTACAGTGGGGCAGTTTTGCCCCCCCAACTTCCTGCCAAGGCCCCCTGACTTCCATTCAGCACCCAGGTCGCCTAGCTCTCTGGACCACCCAGATGACTCCTGACTCTGTGGGTCACCTGAAGGGCCCACCGCCGCCGCCCCTTCCCCAGGCATGGCTTGCTTCCCTCCATAGACAGGCAGAGAGTGAATGCTGCAAAAGGGAGGGTTTTTTTAAATATATTTTTTATTTTGTGATGTCAGTGCCCCCTGATTTATTTAAAGGCCCCAGAAATCACAAAATCTTGGCTACAGGCCTGCTACCCTCTGAAACTATCCCAGTGTCAGGCACACTTATGGTGCTGTATATAACAGAAATCTACTTAGGCCCCAGTCACATGGAGAATTTACCGCACGAAAGGCACGAATGCTGGGCGGATTTTTGGGGCGCGATCACACAGCAACATCTGGGAAGCGTAGCGCACCCGTGGCCAACCCGTGGCTTGCCGCCGAAGATGTGCAGTTAAAAAGTACCTGCAAAGATCTACTAGCAAATGGTTTGCCACGGGCTGCGGACGGACTCGTTCGGGGTGATCGTGCCGGCGCGTGCCTATTCTCTTTGCAGCGCGCGCCGAAGGACAAAACCCCGTTGGACTGCCGTCATGTCTGATCGCATAATGGCAGATCAGAATGCAACGGCGCAAATAGCCATGCCTCCCCCCCACGTTTTCCGGCATGTGTGGACCGGGGCCATAAATAATCTATTTATCTGTTGGAGGAATGCTTTTGTACAGAACATTCATTCAGGTATACACTATCCACAATAGCCCTGTTCACAGGTTACAAACATACCACGTGTTTTTGATTTTTCTTAATATGTGTGTTGATTGATTCTCATGTTACATTCAACACATGTGCAGATGAATATGTGATTTCAACCCTGTGCTTACCTAGGTACAGGTCCTACAATGCCAAGACCACGGCCACGCAACCCGGAAAATCTACAACAGCTAATGAACGCTGGCTGTGAAAGCCTTCGACAACATATATTTATTTAATTTATACCCTGCACCCTTTCCCCACAGGGGACTTGGGGCGGCTTACAACATTTAAAATACTATATATACAAGTACAGTACAAATATAAATAAACAGAATAAATAGAACAATAAAACCGATTAAAGCTCCCCGGTTTGTAAAGTTAATTAACTGTACGTGGGACAGCCCTATAGTGGGTTGCAATGAGAGGGTGTCCTCTCAAAACCCCGTGGGGTCCTTCTGGGGGCTATCCTTTCCCGATGTTGTTCAACATCTACATGTGCCCCCTCGCCCAGCTTGCATGGAGTTTCGGGCAGGGCTGTCACTAGTACTCTGGTAACACCCAGCTATATCTGCTGATCGCCAGCCTGACGCTGCCCCCCCAAAAACCTGGCTGAGGGTTAGGAGGACTGTGGTGAGGTGGCTGAAGCAGAGTCAGCCGAGGCTGAATGCATCAAAGACGGAGGTTCTCTGGCTGGGTGGGTGGGACTCAGGTTTGGGGCACCATCTCCTGGCTCTTGACCAGGCACTTCTAATACCGATGAAGACAGTAGGCAGTCTGGATGTGGTTCTGGATACCTCCTTGTCAATGGAGGCCCAGGTCACAAATGTTGCCACTGGTGTTCTTCCAATGTTGCCAAGTCAGGCAACTTGCCCCGTACCTGTCTTGCCCTGACCTAGCCATGGTAATCCGCACAAATGTCACCTCGAGACTTGTTTACTGTGATTTGGTCTTGAGGCTGATCCAGAAGTTAAAGCTTGTCCAGAATGCAGTGGTCCAGGTCCTTGCGGGGAAACTAATAACTGCACACATACAACCAAGCTGAGTACTGGGTCAGCTTCAAGGTTTTGGTCTTGACCTTTAAGGCCCTAAACAATCAGGGACCAACGTACCTATGGGACTGCCTCTTTTGGTATGTCCCCCAGAGAGCATTACGCTCAAGTGACCAGCATCTATTGGAAGTCCCTGGCCCAAAGAGTGTCCAGCTGTCCTCTCAAAGGAAAGTTCCAATTTGGTGGAACTCTCTCTGTGGGTTAACATCAGGGAGCTGTGAGATTTGCTTCAATTCTGAAGGCCCTGCAAGAAGAAGAAGAGAAGAAGAAGAGATTGGATTTATACCCCACTCTTCACTACCCAAAGGTGTTTCAGAGCGTCTTACAAACTCCTTTCCCTTCCCCTCCCCACAAAGACACCCTGTGAAGTAGGTGGGGCTGAGAGAGCTCTTGACAGAAACTGCTCTTTTTTCAAGAACAGCTCTTATCAGAACTACGGCTTGCCCAAGGTCATCCAGCCAGGTGCAAGTGGAGGAGTGGGGGATCAGACCCGGTTCTCCCAGATTGGAGTCCGTGCACTTAACCACTACACCAAAAGGCAGAGATGTTCCACCAAGCATATGGTTGAGAACAGCAACAGGTTTTAACGGTTTTTAACAACAGTTTTTAACAGCAATGCTTTCTTAACAGTTTAACAGTTCTTAAGAACTATTTGATTCACTATCTGCTTCCACCCCTCTTCCCCCGTTGCTAATATAAACTGGGGAGGCAGCGTTGTATGATGGTGCCATATGGTTACTTCCCCCCGTTGCTAATATAAACTGGGGAGACAGCGTTGTATGATGGTGCCATATGGTTACTAGGCTTTAGAACTGTATTTTGAATTATTTGATTTCATGTGTTTTATATGACTTTGATGTGAACCACCCTGAGCCCACTTGCAGGGAGGGCGGTACACAAACCTAATATAATAATAAAAACCATAAAGGCTGCATGGAATAAAGCAGCTTCACATGCTGCTCTATGGCATGCAGAAGATCACGCAGAGCACAAACTTCCCTGGGCAGGATGCACAGGTATGCGCTGTAATACATGCACAGGGCTAATCTGAGCTGTGACATAGTCTAGCCTGTAGTTTAGTGAGGGTCAAGACACCCTAGGGATCAAATTTCTCGATGATTTAAAAAAACAATTAAAATGGGTTGAGTGGGGATCTGAGTTTGATCAGACCAACAGTGAATTCTGTTGAAGAGGTTTTGAGGCTAACCCCTCTGGCCCTTATCAACCTTTTGGAGCTCCGTGTCCTGAGAAGACTTGTTCGCTCCCTCGCTGCTGTCTTTTAGATGAAGGACAAAACTTCTTGACCGATTTCACACAAGAGCTGCACTGCGGATGTGCCTCCCTTTGCCCTGCTTCTATTGGTCAATTTCCCACTCGAAGCCACGCGGCTGCATTTTGACCCGCGGCTTCGCCCGATTTTGCCCGCGGTTTCATGATCCTGTTTCTTGAGGATCATGAAACTGCGGGGAAAATCGGGTGAAGCTGCGGGTCAAAATGCGGCCGTGCGGCTTCAGGTGGGAAATTGACCAATAGAAGTGGGGCAAAGGGAGGTGCGACTGCGGCGCAGCTCTTGTGTGAAATCGGTCCTTGTTTCAGTGCATCAGTTTGGTTCCTGACTTCGGCTTTCCATCAGTGCTCTTTTTGTGGCCCTATGAAGTGCTAAGTGATTTGTTGAAACACACACATGATTTTCACTCTTTATATTGTTTCCCCCCTCAATCTTTTGTTAGTCAAAGTCCCATTTGAGGTGGGATAAATATTTTAAGTACAGCAAATAATTAATTCGTTTACACACACCCCGATGCTATTTGTTTGTCTGCTGTTAGAAGGACTTGAACTGTTTTTCTGTTCTGACAGCCCTCAAAAACAGGGCTAAACTAGAGTGTTTTTATTAGTATTCAAGGCTGTCAGTCAGTTTCCACATAGTCAACTTATGACTTTCTTCCCGTCGTCTTAATTTCCTACGCTTGTGGGACACAGTCACTGAAGGTGACATGTGGCAGATGTCACAATTGCACCCCTGGGCCCAGACAGATGCTCCAGTAACAATTCTTCATACCTTTCCCCTCTAGACTTCGGCTTCTGCTCACAGGAAAGTTCACACAGCAAAAGCTCCGGAAGTTAGAAAAATTCCAAGAACATGAGTTTAAGACAGTTGAACAGTCAATGGAGAGGGTACATAACACATACATTAAATATGTGCAATTTCTTTATAACCACAGTCTACATATGGGAGATTAACCTCTCATCTGAAGGAGAACCAATGGTTCTGCATAGGGTGCAATGAGATATTATGAAAATAATTACATGGGTCTTATTTTCCCACAATTTTCAGTTTTCTGTAGTGAAATTTGCCTATGTGATGATATAGGGCTGCTGTTTTCACTGGTCCATCAAAATATTAAAGGATTCATCCTGAAATTATTTAAACATCTGGGATACTGACAGTATCCTCAGACCACATGTGAGGAGCCAGTGAATGGACTCCCCATAGGAAGGCCCTCCAAATCTTACCAGATATTGTTGTAAGAGGGATGGGAGGTGTCATTCTACTAGTCCTCAGCATTTTAAGATACTTCACTATCCTGGCATAACTCTAGCTAGAACTGTAGTAAAATTTTGCCTCAAAATAATTTTTGAGGCAAACGTGTCAATACGTGATGGGAACATCAGAAGACTGACAACATTTATGTTGGTTTTATTAGTTAAGCTGTTTGGTGGGTCTTTTATGCCACACTCAGGACATCCTGTTGAGTCCAGGGGTGTTGAATGACCCTTTCCCATAGCAGGCAACATTCTTAAGAGCTTGGATCACAACGATCACTAAATTTTCCCCGTTAATTTGAAGGCTCCAGCTCAGTAGAAACATGTGGAAAAAAATGTTGAGGAAAACAACACAAATTTCGGATGAGACTACTGAAATTTCTTCTTTGTGTATGCGAATTCTGAAAATCTCTACATACAACAGCCCTGTGGAGTGATTAGGATTATTGTCTCTATACTGAGATAAGAGAATAGTTGCTTGCCTGAAGGCCACCTGTAGTGTGTTCGTGTGGCTGAGGTAAAATCGGAATTAAGGACCTGCAGGATCACACATCTGCCAGGGTATGGATCCTGTAACACTGTTTTTATCATGCTTCGTTCCAGCCACTGTCCGCAGCTGTGGTGGTCACTTCCTCCCCCAATAGTACTTCCTCTTGCACAAGACCAATGTTTTGAAAGTATTCCTTGACGTGGCAGTGGAAGAGGACAAAAGTGTGAGGGGAACAGTGTCACAGGATTCAAAACCTTTGACTATGAAGAAGTTGAAAGTGAGGGGTGGTCTGAAAGCGAAAACGGTCCTATTTTCTTACACAGTTCTGAGGAAAGGAAATTGAGAGGGAGGCTGTCTCCCAGGCGAAAGGTCACGTTTCTTAAAAAAAACAACACCCAATTACTTTCTCATTCTTTCTGGTGATCTCTCTACTTCCAACATGAAGTGGTTCAGGAGTATGGCTGCCAACCTCCAGGCTAGGGCTAGAGGTTTTCTGAAATTACAACATATTTCCGGACGACAGAGATCAGTTTTCCTGGAGAAAAAATGGCAGCTTCTGAGGGCACACTCTATGGCAGGGGTGTCGAACTCATTTGCTATGAGGGCTGGATCTGACATAAATGAGACCTTGTTGGGCTGGGCCATGTGTGTCATAAAATGTCATGCCAGGTAACAGAGATATAAACTTTATAAAGGACACAAACACAAAGATTTCTTTTTTTTTAACTTATAATAAAAACATGCTGAAAACATTAGCACTCTTGCAATATTTTGTTTATTTAGCAGTGTCTGATAACTGACACCTCTTGCTCTGAATTATTGCATCAAAATGTCTGTGCTGTTGCAATCTTGAGGATGCTGTTCAGGTGTATATCTGTAAGCTGCAAACCTACGATAACGCAGCAGCAGCAGAACTGGACGAAGAAGCAGAAGACAGCCAGTTCCACTGCGGGCCTGATAGAAGCCCTCCGGGGGCCTGATCTGGGCACTGGGCGGCATATTTGACACCTCTGCTCTATGGCATCACATCCCTGCTGAGCTGTCTCTCCACCGTAGGCTCCGCCCCCAATTTGGCAGGAATTTCCCAACATAGAGCTGGCTATCCTATTCAGGAGGAACAGATTGACAAATAGAGGTACTGGCTTGCAGAGCAATGGAACATCCTTGCAGAAGATAATGGTCCTCAGAACTGAGCGAGTCGTTTATACCTTTTGTACGTGACCACGTCCAGTGTGCAGCAGAAGACACAGCAGCAATACGCCAGCTGTGGCTGTAGTTAGTTGTGAACAAGAAAGACCAAAAAAGAAAAGCCATGTAAAATGTGGAAACCTGGATAACTAGAGGCAAGGTCAAAGACTGCATTGTGCTGCTAACAAGAAGCTCTCTGCTTGCGGCTTCTAAGCAGTGAATTCTTTACTGCCAGACATCTTGCTGGACTTCACAGCTCCCGCCGATGTCCTTTGTCTGTCAGATAACCCCTGGTTAGGATAGGATCACGCTCTCAGGTAATATAACACTGTTTCCACGTGCCCTCTCTGGAACCATCTCTTTGTATCAGCTCCGCTTGGCTGTTCTCCTCTTTTGTCCTGTCGTTGTGCTGCAAGCCAACGTTTGCGCTCCCTTTCTTGTTAGGAGCTTGGAGAGATGTTGCATTCAATCTGGTTCAAAGCGATCCAGGCTACAGCACAGCCTGATGAACCGGAGGTGGACACCTTTGGTCCTGAGAGCCGAACACAGAATGTAGCGAGGGCACCTTAAGGGGCAACAAGCTGCAGGTAGAAAGGAGAGAATTAAAGGTTGGAGTGATGTGAGAGCCAGGAAGCGAAGAAGTACTAGAAAGTGGAGCAGGGAGAAGGCCTAGAGGTGGCTGAAGGAAGGGAAACAGAGATGAAAAACACGGAGGAAGGCCAGGCAGAAGGAGAAATGAAGTTAAGGAACTGAGATGAATAGTGCAATTTGGTCAGGGTCAGTTCCAGGTTTGGGGGGCGCTGGGCAAACAATGCTTGGGCCCCCTTCTGTCCACCACCAGCCCACCTTCACGCTTCCTTTTCATCCACCCACCTGATTGTCCCCTCACCTGACAGTGCATCCTTCCCCCATTCATTGCCTGTGTTCAAAGCAGGGTTGCCATCTTCCCAATGGGGGTGGGGGGTTCCCCTGATTTTGGGGGTGGGCAATCTGCCACCAGCCAGCTGGCTGGCAGGGGGACCCGCACCCCTGAAGAGCCTCACTGCACCAGGCACATCACACAGAGGACGCTCTAGCATTTGGCTAAATGCTAAACCGGATGGAGGCGGAGCTACGGCGGCACGATGATGCAGTGCGGCGGAGCCTAAGGGACAAAGGCCGGAACTGCAATCGGGAGCCGCCACGCACCGGAGGAGTCCATCAGGAGCCTGCTGGGAGATGTCGTCGACTCGTCCTAAGGCACCAGGAAGAAACCCGCCCGTGGAATACAACAGGACCGCGCCGCTCGGGTGCCGATAGGTAGCCCCTCCCCCAGTCGAATTGTGGCCCTAGGATAGGAACTAATTAGGCACTTAGGCCATACACCTGTAAACCGCCCAGAGACCCTCGGGTAAAGGGCGGTATACAAATCGAAGATATAAATAAATAAAATTAAAACTCCATGGTGACCATAGACTTTGTGGGCAAATGCTAGAGCGTCCCCTGCACGATGTGCCCAGCGTGGTAATGTCACTTCTTAAGCCTCTGTATTTCATATTTATCTTTCAATAAAATGTTAATTAACAGTGATGTTATCACGGTGTGTGCACTTTGCACACATGCAGGGAAATGCCAGGAAGAAGCATGGAGCCCCCCACCGACCCTAGCTCAAAGCCACCTGCACTGCATTTATGCCCATTCCTCAATAGCACTGGCCAGTGCATGCAGCTCATAGTGCTGCTACTGTGGCTCCCAAGAGTGCCACCACTGTGCATCACCCAGAAGTACTGCCCTGACGATGCTGGAAAGCAGAAAGCATGAGTAGTGCAGTGCTTGCAAGCAGATGAGCAGGTAATGGGAGGGGGTATATGGGGTGTAGGGATGGGCTGCGGCTCGGTGGTAGAGCATCTGCTTTGCATGCAGAAGGCCCCAGGTTCAGTCCCCAGGATCTCCAACTAAAAGGATCAGGTAGGAGGTGATATGAAAGACCTTGGAGAGCCACTGCCAGTCTGAGTAGAAAATACTGACTTTGATGGACCAGAGGTCTGGTTCAGTATCATGCAGCTATGCATGCACACGTGGCTGGGGGTCAGCAACAGTTAGGGCTGCCAGGTCCCCCCGGGCACCAGCGGGGGAAAGGGAGGTAGAGCTTGCTAGATCCAGGTTGAGAACCTCCTGGAGATTCGAAGATGGAGCCCAGAGCCTGGGGAGGACAGGGGCTTCAGTGGGGTACAATGCCATACAGCCCGCCATCTAAAGCATCTCTTTGCTCCAGGGGAACTGATTGCTGTTGTTTGGAGGTGGGCTGTAATTCGGGGGGATCCCCAGGTCCCACCTGGAGGCTGGCACCCCTAGCAACCGTGGGCCCCACCAGAACCCCTGGGGCCGGGGCGTTGCCCCACTTCAGGGCATGCTGATTCTTGGCTTGTATCGTATATAGCATTACTCCAGACTTAGTCCTCTGAAATCCATTAGACCGGAGTAAGTCTGCACAGGATTGCACTATAAGCCCCCGCAAGGACCCGAATGGGATGATTTGTTAAGATAATTTAAATAACTACAAGGAAAGGTAGAGAAGGGGGAAGGGCACAAGGGCTTGGGACAGGACTGCTGGACCTCCTGAGGGCACCTGGTATTTTTGGCCCCTGTGTGACACAGAGTGTTGGACTGGATGGGCCATTGGCCTGATCCAACATTGGCTTCTCTTGTGTTGTTATGTCTGGGGCAAGTGATGCTCTGTATTCTTGGTGCTTGGGGGGGGGCAACAGTGGGAGGGCTTCTAGTGTCCTGGCCCCACTGGTGGACCTCCTGATGGCACCTGGGTTTTGGCCACTGTGTGACACAGAGTGTTGGGCTGGATGGGCCACCAGTCTGATCGAACACGGCTTCTCTTGTGTTGTTATGTCTGGGGCAGGGATGCTCTGTCTTCTTGGTGCTTGGGGGGGTCAACAGTGGGAGGGCTTCTAGTGTCCTGGCCCCACTGCTGGACCTCCTGATGGCACCTGGTATTTTTGGCCACTGTGTGACAGAGTGTTGGACTGGATGGGCCTTTGGCCTGATCCAACATTGGCTTATCTTATGTTCTTATGACTGGAGCCCAACTGTCTATCCCTGGCTTTCAGGGAATAATGCATGCGGTGGTATCCCCCCTCCCCAAGCCAAACGGAGGCACTAAAGCAATCCTGTTTTTCCTCCTTTGATATCTACCTCTTGCATGCCGACTTATCCATCTGACATTAGTGAATAATCTCTTCTTTTGTTTCTTTCTTTGCCTGTGGCAAGTCTTAATTTGATTACAATACATTCTCATGTTTTATGAATGATAAAACATTGTTATTTTATTCCGAGACATGCATTCTACATTCCTTCCATCACAACTTGTTCTATTTCTGTTTTGCATCATTTGCTTGGATTGCCGTAAGAGGTTGCTTTTTGGATTGTTGCTCTTTTTCTTTTCTCCCCTCATGTTTGCATTGTACCCCAGTTGACAGGTGGTGTAGCCTAGGGTTGCCAGTGCTGGACTGGGGAGGGGGTAGTTCCTCTCTATTCTGCTATGGTCAGGCCTCCCCTGGAGTCCTGTGTCCAGTCTTGGGCACCATGTTTTAGGAAGGATGTTGACAAGATTGAGCGTGTCCAGAAGAGGGCAACCAAGATGGTGAGAGGGTTGGAATCCAAGTCTTATGAGGAAAGGCTGAAAGAGTTGGGTGTGTTTCGCCTGGGAAAGAGAAGGCTTAGAGGGGACATGATTGCAGGCTTCAAGTACTTGAAGGGCTGTCAGGTAGAAGATGGAGCGGATCTATTCTCTCTTGCTCCCGATTGCAAGACTAGATCTAATGGGTGGAAATTACAAGGGAGTCGTTACCGGCTAAATATCAGGAGAAACTTCCTAACTGTAAGAGTGGTTGAGCAGTGGAACAGTCTGCCTCAGGAGGTGGTGGATGCTCCTTCGCTGGACGTTTTCAAGCGGAGGCTGGACGACCATCTTTCGGGTATGTTGTAGGGCTGTCTTTCGGCTATGCTCCTGCAGAGGACAGAGGGTTGGACTGGATGACCTGCAAGGTCCCTTCCAACTCTAACATTCTATGATTCTATGGATTCCTGAACATTTGGAGGTGGAGACTGGGGGGGCAGATCTTGGGGAGGGGAGGGACCTCAGTGGGATTGAGCCTACAAAGCTGCCATTTCCCCCAAGGGAACTCATCTCTGTAGTCCGGAGATCAGCTGTAATTTTGGCAGCCTTCCAGGCTCCACCTGGAGGTTGGCAGCCCTAGGCAACCATAGCGTCTCCAAGACATCATGCACCGTGTGGTGGCCAGCAAAACTGCTAGTGCAGAAAGTAGCTTTTCAGCTCCTGCCATAATAATCACATTTAAGTCTCCTGGCACCTTAGTTTCCTACAAATCCCTGAATCTCTTGACTTATCAATCTGCGAGGCAGCTTTTTGTGAACCCCTCTTTATGAGTAGTGTACACTTGAGCTCTGCTCAGCTGTGATCTGGGCCTGTTCTTAACATTGGATGTGGAAAGTCTGACAGTAGAAGGAGGAAATACTATGAATTACTAGAAGCAAGATTATAGCTCACCTCTGCCCGCAGAGCCAACGGTACTTGTGGGTGAGAGGCTGCCTTTCCTCCCCCGGAAGGAGGAGGCAGTGATGCATTATGTAAGCATTGTGGCATCGAACATTGTGGGAGGAGTAGGTGGGCCTTCATGGACCGACTCCACCTCTCATCTTTCTCTTGATGCCTCATGCTCGGCCCACCCTCCCGCTCTGTAGGCAGTGTAGGCTTTGGCTAGTCACTGTTTCCAGGGCCAGGTAGGGATTTTTTCGCCCTCCTGGGATTGGCTCGGCAGGAGGGGGGTGTTTTTAATCTACCTTATTATTATTATTATTTATTATCATTATTATTTATTTATTAAATTTATACCCCGCCCTACCCCACGAATGGGCTCAGGGCGGCTTACATCATTGACCTATAGATGACCGTACATTCACATAAAAACAATTTAAAATTCAATACAACAAAATAAAACAAGACCTCATAAAGTGCTAGTGCTAATACATGGAATGCATAAGATGGCGTGCTGAAATTCCCATACAACCAGACAGTTTTGTTCAATGATCTTCTGGAGCACAGTGGTAGCGGCCAGATGTTAGTACTATGGGCCAGCTCGTTGGTAGTTGGGGGCCCTTACACGATTTCTTGTGGCACTATAGTTGTTTTTAAAGGGTGTAGCCATTTTTAGGTACAGTCACTTGGCAAGTTAGTGCAGAATGAAGAAAAGTGGAAACGGTGAGCACCAGAGATCACCGACCCTCTTTGGGGGCAAGAGGTTCATTATGCTCCACTTTTGGGCTTTGTGGCCTAGTGCAGGGAATAAGGACTGCCTTCAGAGCTGCTCTGGCACAGCTTCTCCCTTCCAGGCTTTGTGGCTTTGGGGGGGGCACTACAGGGTGGCTCCCAGTATACCAGGCCGGTCTGGGGTGAGCCAAGGGGTATGGCTTGCCTCCGGGGCACGGGCAGCTTGCCCAACACACGCAAAGGAGGTGGTCAGGGGACGACACCTGCCTTGGCCGTGGTCCATAGGGATTCAACCTTGCCATAGAAATGTGTAAATAAGTAATACAGCGGCTCTTAGTTTATCCAAGATACTGTAAATGTTGTGTCTGCCTCTTTATTCCGACTGGGTGTCAGCTAGCTGCCATGTTTTGCTTGTTTCCCTCCCTGTTCCCGCTTGCTCGCAGCTCAGCCGCTTGCAGTAAACATCGCTTGGGAGACCGTGGGAGCCAGCTCTGCCAGACCACGCTATCGGTCTGGCCTTGTGAGGAAGGGAGGGCTTGCGTTCCACCTCGGGTGTGAATCTTACTGCTCTCATGAGACCCTGCAAGTCTCCTGCTCATTATGTGATCTCCCGTCAGGAGAATTCCCGTGTGCACGCTTGGAGTTCATTTGCTTAGCCATTTGCCTCGTCCTGCTATATGTAGGGATGTTTCCACCCCATAGTCCTTCCTAACAATAATCCTGTGGATATGGTACCAGTTTTGTACTCTAATAAAGCATAACGCTTCTTAGGAAATGCGTGTGGAGAGTTACTTGCTGTGGAACCTGACACTGGAGGTACAAGTAGGAACTCTCTCTGCTTTCCCTCCCATCACAAGTAATGTGGGTACGACAATGCCGCTTGCCCTCCATTTCGTGTTGATGGATACCAGTCTCACAAAAAATCAGACAACTTCACCGCATGATCGAATAGCACAGGAGACAGTACCCTCGGCATGTCTGAACAAGGCCTAGCTCAAGAACACAAGTGGTCCCAGATTCAGATTGTCCTGGTTGGGTCTTCTGGCCTCCAGCAGCCTTGTTTGGCTGGATGGAATGATGTTTGAATGGGGCAGTAAGCAGCTTTCATCCTATGTGAGTTGTGGTGTTCTGCTATGTAAATATTTTGTGTGTGTTTCATTTCTGTGAGTCAATGGGTGTGTTCAGATGGCTCTTTAGATCCTCACGAGGCACAAGTGCCTCATGGATTTAAATGTAATGTCCAGACATCAACATCTGTCTTCCATGAGCATTCCATTTTGCCACACTTCGGAGCCGTACTAAAAAGGTACTAGTTAAAGTCTGGAGTTTCCGGTTCCAATGGGCCAATCACGGACTTGCCCAGTTTTTGGTTCCAATGGGCCAATCACGGACTTGCCCCCATCTGATCGTTCCAGCGCGTATTTAAAAAAATGGTGTTCGTTTGGGATGGTCGGATGTCAGACCATCCCGAATGGGCACCATTTTTGAAAAATCTTGATTCTGTGCACGCACAGATAAACAAGGCCGCAATATCATGCCTATGCTCATGCACAATTAAAAAACAACAACAACACTGTGTGTGCCTCCTTCAGTGGACAGCATCTAGACAATGCACAGCAGAAGCAGCACACAGTAAGGCAATTCCCCCAGGGGATGTCTGGTCGTGCAAGGACGGATTTAAAAGATTGGGATCAAATTTGAGCCAGCATAATGGCAGGATGTGGGTTTTCTGTGTCTGTTGCTGTGGGTTAAAAATGTTGGCATTTAGAGTGAGAAAGAGGTGGGGCTGGATGGGTAACTGAAGTTGTTAAGATTGGATGGTGGCTGTACCAGAGGGGACGGAGTTGACTGGTTGGTTCTGAGAAGCTTTGTGGGAGGTGAAGCTAGCAATGTGTGAGAGAGACAATAAACAGTCAATGTATGGACGGAAACTTTTTTAAAAAAATCTGGCCACTAGGCCTGATTAAATAAAACAGTATTCAATCGAAGCAGAAAACACAGGCATGCCCCACAGAAATCAATCCTATATAAGCATATATGTCATTCTGATTCTACCTAAGCTGACTTGGAGGGGGGAGGTTACGTTCCACAGCTTCTTGCCAGAGCTTTGCCAACGCATGACGTTACTAAACCTTCTGATTTGCGTTCTCTAAAGGCATGATGTAAGACACTTCTGAGCTCACCAAACAGTCATGGTTGCAAACTCTGCTTCACTTGTCCTGGGATTTTTTCTGGGCATCAAGCCATCGATTCATAAGTTATCCTTCAAGGCCAAGGTCTGTAAGTTAGCTAAAACAATAAAACAATGGGCGTTTGCAGATTTATTCAAGAACCTAAAAGCTAATGGTCAGGCCTACTAGGTCAAAACATCCTAAACAGGCAATTCCAAGTTAAAATCTGCAACAATGCTACCTGTGAAGGCTCTCGCTGCAGGTAGCTGAACCCCCTGTCAAGGTTGGCACCCCACTGACAATTGGTGAGTCCAAGAATGCCAGTCCCCAGGTGGGGGGAGGGGTTTCCCCAGTTTTTATGGCTCCCCCCCCCGATACTGGGCAGTTGGCTGGTGGGGGGAACCCCGTCCCCAATAGGCATCTGCAGCCCCTCTTGAAAAGAGTGGGTGCTGCGCATGACTGCCCTGCAAGTGGCAAATGCACTGCTTGCAGGGCAGGCATGTGTGGTGCCCACTCTTTTCAAGCAAGGGCAGGCATTCATGGGCCTCACTCCTCCCCCCCAACTGTTTAAAGGGAAGGTTCCTGAAAAGTACGCAAACGGAGAGTGATTTCAGCAAAGCGTACTTTATTCTATCCGGAACAAGACAACTTTGGCTGGCTCGCAGACCGGCCTATATCCCCCGAGAAACCGCCACCCAAAACACACTCCTACTTCCCTATAGGTTATTTACAGTGGCCGAGAGTCCCATAGGCTCTCGGCCGGGGACCTAGCCCCATGATTGGAGCGGGCTATAGTCCATTGTCTCTTGGAGCGAAGCTCGACGTTTGTCTCTGGACTTGTCTGGACTTGTCTGGACTGGATACATTACAGTTCCCTTTAAATGGTTGGGGAAAACCCAACAACAAAAGAAGATCCTTTCTCATATAGAAATAAATTCTAAAATGTTCTAATCGTTTACAGTGTATCGACTCAGACCAACTCCATACTCTTCTCCATCCAGTTAAAAAATCTTGACCAAATATTTTGGAAAAAACCTTCTTCTTTTCCATGCAGTTTCATAGTCAAATTATCCATTAAATATTTTGGAAAAAACCTTCTTCTCCATGCAGTTTCATAGTCAAATTATCCATTTCCGCCACTTCTATCATTTTGGCTATATATTCCCCTTTGGGATGGTAGATCTTTGCTCTTCCAAGCTTTGGCTAGTAACATCCCAGCAGCTATAATCAAGTGAGTAATCAAATATACATCTGTCTTCTGAACATTATCTGGGTTATGTATAAAGACACAAAATAATAATTTAAAAAAATGGTTGGGGGAAAGTGGCAGCGTGTGGGAGCTGTGTCCAGGACATGATGACATCACTCTGTGTGAAGTCATCATGTCAGGGAGGGCCATGCCCCCTCCTGGAACAACCTCCAAATTCCCTCGCTGGGGACAAGATTGGACCTGGCAACCCTAGGTGAGTCAGGAGTGAACTGATCCGATAGGTGTTTGGGCACTCTGTGATGATTTTATTGGACTACATTTGGTAATTTTTTGAGTCACTGGGAGTTCAGAAAAGGCGGAAAATAACTACCTCAATTCAGTCACAAATAGTTTAACATCTACTTAACCAGTAGTCCCAGTTTAAAACTCCCATTTGCAACATCCATCCGTGTCAGACAAGCTTTTGGTGTGGTTGTGCACATGGTTGCACAGTTTGGTGTAGTGGTTAAGTGTGTGAACTCTAATCTGGGAGAACTGGGTTTGATTCCCCACTCCTCCATGTGCAGCTGCTGGATGACCTGGGACAAGCCATAGTTCTGTCAGAGCTGTTCTCTCAAGAGCAGTTCTTGAAAGAGCTCTCTCAGATCCACCTACCTCACAGGGTGTCTGTTGTGGGGAGGGGAAGGGAAAGGAGTTTGTAAGCCGCTCTGGGACTCCGAGTGAAGGGCGGGGTATAAATCCAATCTCCTCCTCCTCCTCCTCCTCCTCTTCTTCTTCTGCAGTCACATGATCAGGACACACTGAAATCTGATCTCTGGTGGGACTTCTCTTCCTGATTGTATACAGTAAAATGAAATGTTTGTATATAGTAACATGAATACCTGAAATTTAGTGACTGTCAACAGGTGAGCATTGATAATCCCTCTCCAAAGGTAGCTAGTGCCCAAAATCTCTGAAGAAGAGAGCTTTGACTCTTGAAAGCTCAACCTCCCCCCCCCAAAAAAATCTTGTTTGTCTGTAAGGTGCTACTGGAGCCAAATCTAGCTGTTCCTGAAAAAATTAGGGGTGTGTTGAAGTACAAACTGTGATTAGAAATAACGACTGGAGCATTTCTGAAAAGTAGAGAAACAGATATCTATTTTTGGTCGTTTAGGAAATCTTGAGATTAACATTCAAGAGAGAATCCTGACTTGGACCAAATTTCAGTTATTCCGTACTGTATGCATCTTGGAATTACATCACGGTACAACTGAAAAGGATGTGATACAATGTGAATATTCATTAGTAGTGCCATATTCCCAGCGGTCCCCTCATTTGATATCCCATTCTTTGAATGATCTGCACTAGCCCCAGGAGAATCGGAGCATGAACAAAACCGAGCCATGAATCTTCTTTCTAGGTTCAAAGTTTTCATTGAACAAATTCCCACAGTCAGTGCGGGAGAGATGTCATCCTGCTTGGACTAGGATCTGGGAGATGCGGGTTCAAATTACCATTCTTCCATGAAGCTCCCATTCTTTCTCAGGCTAACCCACCTCAGAGGGTGGTGGTGAAGACAAAATAGAAGGGTTGAGAACCATGGATGTTCCTTGGACGAAAGGTGGGATAAAAATGTACTAAATAAATTAATTAATTCATATGGCATGGCCATCTTGAATTTAACCATATAAGCCTCTCTCTCTCTCTCTCTCTCTCTCTCTCTCTCTGCACAGAAGAATTAGGAAAGGTCATTGATCATTTGGTCATAATCAAAATTGTCGGCAAATTAACTCCAATCTGCTCTACCAGGTTTGATTCCCCACGCCTCTACTTGCACCTGCTGGATGACCTTGGGCCAAGCCATAGTTCTGTCAGAGCTGTTCTTGAAAAAGAGAAGTTTCTGTCAGAGCTCTCTCAGCCCCACCTACCTCACAGGGTGTCTGTTGTGGGGAGGGGAAGGGAAAGGAGTTTGTAAGCCCCTCTGAGACTCCTTTGGATAGTGAAGGGCGGGGTATAAATCCAATCTCCTCCTCCTCCTCCTCCTCCTCCTATATGTTTTAGCCAAATATACATTTCTAACCCAGGGTGAGAATTATTTTAACTGCACGCTGGTCACTTACCTACATCGAGTGGAATATACATTTGACACTGCTCTACTGAAAGCCTGTTTGCCATTTCTAACAGAGCAACAAAGAAGTTCTTGGGTGTACGAATGAGAGGGTGCATCATTTTCCTCCCAGAAGGTAAACATAATGATATATTTGCATTAGGAATCCTTGCATGTTTGGGTGATTAGAACAATAATTAGGCATAGGTTGTAGAAAAGACGGGAATTGAAAAAAAATATTTTGTATCGGGTTTATCGGCTGAATACATTGGGAAGTGTTTTGCTCCCCCTCCCCCTGCCTTGGTATTTTCCTATTCCTGAAATAAATACTGTAATATAAAGATGCTGAGCCTGAGGCCTCTCCAAGTCTTCCCTGGCACTCACTTGTTTCTCTTCCAAAGCAGAGAGCCAATCTGGGCTTTTCTCCACCTCATTAGAGCAGGGATACCAGGAGATATCACCTTTTGGTCTGCAGGGAGCATTCATTTGGAAAAATCCACTCCCATCATAGGAATATTCTTGGCTCAGGACTTCCAAACTCTTTGTAATTGCCCCCCCCCATGATGGCTAATTTGTGGTGGGGCTCACCAGCCTCTCTCAAAATCCCAGAAGTGTCCATAGAATCAACAGGATTGGGGACCAGTTTGGTGTAGTGGTTAGGAGCACGGACTGTAATATGGGAGAACCAGGGTTTGATTCCCCCACTCCTCTACATGCAGCTGCTGGTGTGACCTTGGGTCAGTCACAATTTCTCTCAGAGCTGTTCCCTCACGAAGAAGAGAAGAAGAAGAGATTGGATTTATACCCCCGCCCTTCACAACCCAAAGGTGTCTCAGAGTGGCTTACAAACTCCTTTCCTTTCCCTTCCCCACAACAGACACCCTGTGAGGTAGGTGGGGGCAAGAGAGCTCTGACCGAAACAGCTCTTTTTCAAGAACAGCTCTTATCAGAGCTACGGCTTGCCCAAGGTCATCCAGCCAGGTGCAAGTGGAGGAGTGGGGAATCAAACCCGGTTCTCCCAGATTAGAGTCCGCGCACTTAACCACGACACCAAACTGGCTCTCTCACTTCTCTCAGAGCTCTCTCAGCCCCACCTACCTCACGGGGTGTCTGTTGTGGGGAAGGGAAGGGAAAGGAGATTTGTAAGCCACTCTGAGGTGGCACACGTGAGATAATGCAGGGGGGAAATGAGGCTATTTCCTCTGGAGGAATTTGATCCGCAGTTGCGTGATCACACAGCCCTTTGAAGCTATGGGGGCAGCCCACCACTGTGTGATCAGACACAACCGTGGGTGAGTTATTATTTTTTTTTTGCCATTTGTTCCTGATGCACTTAAACGGGGAATCGATGAGTCACATCTCAGCACTGAGGGCTCCCTATGGAGTGTGCGATGATGCGCATACTGAGAAGGGGGGGGAATGGCACAGAGTCTGGATGGCCTGATCAGACCATCCCGATGCCATGAGAGCGCGCTGGAGTGAGCAGACAGGGGAAAGTCCTCCCGTGGCCCGAAGCAACCCGTTTGCTACTGGACTTTCCTCGGTGTCTTTTTACTCTGCTTCTGTGGTGGAGCAAAACGGGTTGCCAACAGGTGCGGGGCAGTACCCAGATGTTCGTGTCTGATCCCACCCTTTAAATCCACCCAGCATTCGCACCCATGGCATGGCTAATTGTGCATGTGGCCGTGCCCTGAGACACCTTCAGGTAGTGAAGGGTGGGGCATACAGCCAGTCTTCTCCTCTACCTCCTCCTCTAGTCTAAATTAAATACAAATAGCATGGATCAAAAATTTGGTGGGAAGGGGAGCCATCCTGTCTGCCGTCTGGGTCCCAAACAGCTGTTCAGTGATTTATGCAGCATTTCTAACTGGAGTTGTGTATCCAAAGTCTTGGTTTGGGAGCCAGGCTATAGAGTCACTTGCATGAAGCAGCAATATGTGTACATAATTCCACAGTTGAATTTGGAATTCAAAGGGAATCCTGCTTCCACATATCCAGAGTTGGTCTGGGGGGGGGAAATGTTTAACATGACAGAGGGCACTTTCACACACACTAAATAACACACTTTCAAATCCATTTGCAGTGCACTTTGCAACTGGATTTTACTATGTGGCAGGGGTCATTTCGTAGAAAAAGAGCTAGGGGAACTCATTGCCTTAACTTATTAGCATATGCCACACCCCCTGATATCAGGGGCCCGGCGGTGGACCTGCAAGGCCAGCAGGAGTGCGAGGAAGCCCCACCAAGGCCCTCCCTGGCCCCAGGCAGACAGGGGTGGGGAGAGGCAGGGAGGAAGCAACTTACCTTCCCTCTTCAGCATGTGTGAAAGCACTCAGAGTTAATCTTTCAATTAAACCTTTGGCCCAGGTCACACATGAAGGCCTACTTACCCTGCTTACTTTCTCCATGTGGTTGTTTATGTAGCTATATAGAGGATTGGCACATGAAAAGGGTGGTATACAGAGATAGCAGGGTCAGTGTGGTGTAGTGATTACAGTATCAGACTAATATCTGGGAGACTCAGTCAATGAATGTCCAGTATAGAGGGAAAACCTCCCTCAGTGGCAAGTTGCTTTGATAGGTGGGGAAACTTAAATTGGAGGTTTATAAACATTATTGACACAAGGAGGGCAGGCGGGCAGGGTCACCTGATTCCCAGGTTCAAGAAGATTCTGTACTGTGGCATTTTGGATTGCCTGCATTTCCCTCCTCTGTGATAGGGTTGCCAGGTCCCTACCTGCTGCCAGCGGGGGGATGGAGCTTCCTTTATGGGATCTTCTGGCACACATGCTATGTGCGCGCGCCACAATGACATCACCCAGAAGTGACATCATGGCGCTAGGCACGTCACCAGGGGGATGCTCCAGCATTCGGCCAGAAACTCTATGGTACCACAGAGTTTTAGGCCGAGTGCTAGAGCGTCCCCCTGGCAACATGTCTGGTGCAATGACGTCACCTCTGGGTGACATCATCACGCCAGGCATGTTGGCACGATCCTGGCACTTTGGGGGCGGGGTTCCCCCTGCCGGCTGGATCCTGGCCAGCAGATTGGGGGCCCCCAAAGTGGGCAAATGTCAGCCTACTCTGTGGTGTCATGATACAAGGGGTAGGAAATCAGTGTTTCCTTGGAGGGTTCCTGGTGACTTCCGTGGTGTCTGACAGTTGCTGAGGGAAAGCTCCATTTGATTAGCAGGATCCACATAATAATTTGCTCTAGGTAAGGACTGTGGTAGGAACAGGTACTTCTCAGAGACCTAGCATGTCTGGAGTAAGGGGGCAGGGATAACTTTTTTCTTCCATAAGAACTTGGGGGTCAGTCAATGAAGCGGATGGGCAGCAGATTAATGACAGGCAAAACAAAATAATTTTCATTTCACTCAACGCATACCTCACTGATGGAATCTGCTGCTGGAAAATATCCTGGGATTAGGGAAAGTCTTATAAGATAGCTCTATCAACAGGAGTTATCCTTGAGGACTAGATGGAGGCCTTCTGTGGTCAGAAGCAGCTTGCCATTTAATATCAGTTGGGCGGGGAGGTTCATTGTGGGAGGACTTTTCTTCTTCTACATCTTCTTAGCCTGTAGTATGAATGAGAATATAAAGATTTATATATATAGGTTTCTTCTTCTTGATTGTCCATGTTCATATTTCTCTGGTTTTCATAGATTTGTTCTTTAAGTAATATTTTATTAGGATGTTAGAAAGGCCTGTTATATAGAAGGCTTTCCTCTTGTAGGTCTGATATTGCTAGCAGACAACATAATAGGTACAAAGTTCATGATTCTGTAGTTCTTAGGGCAAACCTTTCAATGTCTGGGTCGGATAAGATTTTAGTCTCGTATCAGTAATGAATACTTTTGTTTAGGGAAGAACAAGCTTTAGCCGATATGCCTTAGGTCATGTCAAGTAAATATGTGACGCTATTGCATAGACACACCTTTCTTACATTTGACCAATAAGGAGATTTTTATGTAAATGTTGTTTAAGTTTTTGTAACCAATTATGCCTTTTGAATATTATTCCCATGATGATGGTATGATGATGTCTGTCCATGTATAAAATATCATGCATTTCCTGAATATGTTCAGAATATGCTCAAGAAGAAGATGAAGAAGAAAAAGAAGAAAGTTGTCAATTTTTGGTTAACTATTTGGTCTAATTGTTTTCCTATTAATTGAGGCATGTTTCCTGATTATGCTGAGAAGAAAGTAGTCAGTTTTGATGGGTTCTTTGGCCTAACTGTTTTCCATATTTAATTACAATAAAATACAAGAACTTCCTCCTCATTTGACTTCATTTTTGACATGGAATCTAATGTTTACAACAAGCCTGCCTGTGGCTCGGCTGGGGAACAAGCTGCTGGGCTGGATTGCTCTGGTCTATTCCCTGCGGCTTATAGGATCAGTCAGTCAAAATAACAAAAAGTTCTGCCACACCATAACATAATGAAAAAGTCAGGGAATCATGTGTGATAATACCCCCCATTTTCTTTATTTATGTTTCTAGGACTATCCATATTCCTTTGTTTGGAACTTTGCAACAAGAAGAATGCTTTCTTTTCATCCCTGGCTCTTTCTGTTGGTGGAAGAAAAAAAAAAGAAATACCACTTTGCTACAACAGAATGGTCTCTGGAATACATACTGCCATGAGTGGAATTAACCTTTTTGACCCTCAGTGTTTATCTGCCACAAGTTTTACTTTCTCAAAACCAAGAAACGTCTTTTGCAAACAGATAACGGTGAGGAATGATGAGGGTGTGCCATCATTTCTCACCAGGGAAATTAACTCCTTTCTTCCCAAGTCACAGACTTTAGGGCGATGCCTTGTTACCTTCTCAATTAAAGAGAACCACAAGTGCCTGTTTCATTTTGGTGTCATTGTGGGGGTTAAAGGCCCCACATAAAAAAATGTAACGCTGTGAATAGCAGACAGATCTGCATAACTTCTACCCTCATCTTTTGGAAGAAATACTACTATTCTTTTCAAAGTTGTTTATATTTAAATTCATTAATTTAAGAATATGGGTAACCCCCCCTCCCAACCCTCCCCCTAGCTTGGAAGTGCTAGACACTGCAAATGTCCTATGTTTTGCTAAATGGGGGGGGGGAGAACATTTTAAAGCTCTTAGTATGGGGCCAGCTTCTCATCATGTTGTCACACCTTGCAACTTTTCGCAGACGAACATTTGTGCTTGCGTGACACCCCTCTTTCGCACACCGACCATCACTTCCTGAGTCCTCCTACTGTTACGTATTGTCAGATGTTCCTCTCCATCTGCTGTTCTGCTATTCTGCCTGTCCAGCATGGGTGTCTTCTGAAGCAGTACATAAAAGTTTTTTTAAAAAAATCAAAAAATCAAGAGTGTTTCATAGAAGCTGTGACCTAGATGGCCCAGGCTACCCTGATCTTGTCAGATCTTGGAAGCTAAGCAAGGTCAACCCTGGTTAGTACTTGGATGGGAGACCACCAAGGAAGTCCAAGGTCGCTATGCAGAGGCAGGCAAACTACCTCTCAAGGCCTCTTGCCCTGAAAACCCAAAGAGGTTACTAGAAGTCAGCTGGAACTTGATGGCACTTTCCACCACAATTTCATAGACTGGCTGCCATTCGTACATCACTGGACTGAATGCTACACTTGCACCACGGCAATATCTTGATTTAGTAAAAAAAAAGAACAGTCTGCCACCGCTCCAGACCTTCTCGAAAAATAAAACCAAATCAACCAGGCAATAAAAATAAATAAAAAAGGTCATACTGCTCAAATCCCACCAGTAAAAGAAGCCAGGGCAATAAAAACAGGGCGATGAAAGCCAACCGGGGCATAAAAAACACATAAAATTCATCATTCTAAAATGATATCAATAAAACAGTCCTCATGCTAGGAACTGAACATGAAACAACTAAAACTGGACAGAAAGCCCCTAGTTAAAAAGCTTCGGTAAAGAGATATGTTTTGGTCTGGAGAGTAAAGTAGGAGAGTAAAGTAGGCGCTATGCAGGCCTCAAGGCAGAGGGCATTACAAAAGCGAGGTTCCACCAATGAAAAAGTTCTGTCTCCGGTCACAGGCTGGGTCCCAAAGAGCAAGACTTGAGGAGACACTCCCAAGTGGCAGGCTGGGACATATGGAAAGAGGCAGCCCTTCAGGCATGAGATCGTTATGGGGCTTTAAGTCATGTTCTGTGATTTATGCTGGTTTTGCCTTAAGCTCGTTTTTTGCACAGTTTATATTTTTACTACTACTGCTGCTAAGCATTATTAGTAGTATTTGTAATGGTAGAAGTACTAATTCTTAATAATAGTAGTAGCATTTATGTTGCTGAAGACTTTCACAGCCACAGTTCATTAGTTGTTGTAGATTTTCCGGGCAGTGTGGCTGTGATCTTGGCATTGTAGTATGTGATGTTTCACCAGCAGCTGTGACTGGCATCCTCAGAGGTATAATACAGAAAGATGGAGTACTCTCTGTGTCGATAGTAGCATTTACTTATTAGTACCTACTACTACTACTACTACTACTACTACTACTACTACTACTACTACTACTACTACTACTACTACTACTACTACTACTACTACTACTACTACTACTACTACTACTACTACTACTACTACTACTACTACTACTACTACTACTACTACTACTACTACTACTACTACTACTACTACTACTACTACTACTACTACTACTACTACTACTACTACTACTACTGCTACTATGCAGTAGCAGCAGTAATGAGTACTTTTGGGGCAGGGGGCATGGCTCAGTGGTAAAGTATCTGTTTGCCATGCAGAAAACCCCAGGTTTAACCCACATCATCTCCAATTTCAAAGGATGAGGTTGTAGGTGATGTGATGAAAGCCCTCAGCTTGAGACCCCCGGAGAGCCACTGCCAGTCTGAATAGACAATACTGACTTTAATGGGTCTGATTCAATGTGAGACCGTTTCATGTGTCCATGTGCATCCTGCTGCATGAGATGCTGAGCCAAGAGCATCAAAATACAAACAGCGCAATTGGCACACTATGAGTTGGCGATGTTGTATTGAGGGAGTGGGACATGAAAGATGCCTGGGGGGGGGGATCGGATCAGCGGCACCCCTGTGGCAAGCATGAATGTATAACCAGTTTCTGCCGCATTCCCTCGTTTGCTGATCCGGTGCATCATATGAAAGCTGACAGGTGTTAAGAACATTCGAAAAACCTGCTGGATCAGATCAAAGGTCCACTTAATCCAGCATTCTGTTTCCAACCATGGCCAGCCAGACACCTTTGGGAAACTCACCTGCAGGGCATACATAAGCAGCCCTCCTCTGCTGCTTGCCCTCAGCACCAAGGTTTCAGTGTATATTGTCTCTGAATACCGAGGTTCCTTTTAGCTAGCAGCCCCTGTGTCGTCCATGTGGATACCCTGTGTTCCCCGACTCCTTCCGTTGTGTCCTTGTTCAGTCCCTCTTGGTGCTTAAGACCTGGATTCCCTTCTGGCTTCTCAGAACAGCAGCAGGGGCAAAAGGAGAGAAGCATGATCTACAGGCATCTTCTGAAACATTCTGGGAGGGAAAGACAGCATCCAGAAATCGCTTTCTGATCAAGGCAAGGACCCACACGCTGGATCAATAGGCCTGTCGCCATGCCAGTCTCTGCCACTATTCCAATGTCCATTTAAGTGCATGACTTGCCTGTTTGGAGAAATGCCCTACACCCCAGGATTCCCATCAGAGTTGGGTCTGCACTTTTTACATGCTCAGACTTTCTGCAGGTTAACAACTAGCAATGGGGAAACGACAGGGGAATGAGTCGGGTTCATGGGTACAGGGTATTGCCCGCCTGCCCCTTGAATGAAACACATACACAACAGATGGGTTATACTGGGTATTTATTTATGTACAAGCTGATCTGCCTCAATTACATCCAATTAAGCACGGGTTATCTTATGCCTGCGAAGCAGGCTTCCTCAGGGCAAACCCACCCCAGCTCAGAGCCATGTCCGGAATCCTTCCATACCCCGCTCATCACGCCCCACATGTCATATGCGTAGAGGAGATGTGGGATCCCACCCCAACCCATGACTGCTAAGCCTTAAGTCTTGACGTACGCTCCCCTATCCCCGGAGAGGCCCCCAGCCCGGGCGTCCTGGACTGCTAAGCCACTCGGTGCCCAGACTGAGGATCCCTCCTATTGCTGATATCTAGGGGTGCTTGCCAACACAATTAAACCCCCCAAAACCCGTGCTTTTCCGCCTACCCAGAATGGGCCTCATCAGCTTACCAGGCCTATTTATGCCCTTCCCCCCTGGACCATGTGAAGCCTGCAAAAAAAGGCTCCCTCCTGGCCAGTACAAGGGAGCCCAAAAAATTCCTGCATAGCCCCGAGACCAGTGACTGGCTAATCCCACATGGTCTGCTAGAGAGGGCGGGAGGGTGGGGAGCTCTTCCATGGCTGGAATGGCCGCTACCTTGCTGGAATCACCTACTCTGGCCAGACAGTCCTTTCCTGATAGGCTCCGCTGCTCCCCCCTGATTTCATTCAAGGATGTGTGGGGGGCGGGCAAAAGCCTATGCTTGCCCAGGTGCAAGCACCGGTCATTCAGAGCTCGGGCACTGGCAGGAAGAGGACAAATGATTAGCTGTTAACACCTTGGCCAGAGAGAGATCTGGGAACCCACAGATAGATGGTATCTCTTCTTTCTGGAAAGGAAGGAATGGAATGACCCACAAAAGGAGGGTCAGACCAGAGGTCAGAAAATGTCTGGATGTGGAGATGAAACTCTTTGGATCTGATTTCTCCATGCTTACTACACCTCTGCATACCACACCTAATCCACACCTAATCCAATCATGCCTGCTGTTGTCATTGACCTGCTAATGTCAGTTGACATCTGAAATCACTCCATAGGATGGATGGATTCACAGTCTAGCTGTATCTGAAGAAGTGACTCACAAAAGAAGGACTCACGAAAGCTCCTCCCCTGCCACAAATTTTGTTAGTCTTTAAGGTGCTACTGGACTCTTGCTCTTTTCTATTGCTACAGACAGAGGAATGTGAAAACACGGCTCTGATCTATCTTCAAATCTGTTCTAGCCCTATCCCACTGACCTAAAGGATTAAGCCACGGAAGTCATCTTGAGCCCAAGGAACTGAACAGAAGGGAGGAAACCTCAGCCTAGGAAGCCAACATGATGGATGACTTCTGAACACGGCAACTTCAAGAATGAATAGTCTAACCATCTCATGGGGTGTATACAAGAATACACTGCCCTTAGTCTAACCATCTCATGGGGTGTATACAAAGGAATTTGGGGTTATATCACTTTTCATTTTGATCCTGTGTGTTTTCATTATTTGATTAAACTTCTTTAAAGTTTGAATGCTAGTATCCTGATCCATGCACCCATACTGTGACTAAGGGATCCAAAAGGATCTGTCGGGGATGGGCGAGTGGGCGTTAACATGGCAAATGGGATTCAATGTGGCCAAGTGCAATGTGATGCACAATGGAGCCAAAAATCCTAACTATAAATACACGTTGATGGGGTCCGAACTGGCAGAGACTGAAAAACAGAGAGATCTTGGAGTTATAGTAGATAACTCACTGAAAATGTCAAGACAGTGTCCGACTGCAGTAAAAAAAGGTCAATGCTATGCTGGAGATTATTAGGAAGGATATTGAAAACAGATCATCCAATGTCATAATGCCCCTATATAAATCAATGGTGCGACCTCATTTGGAATACTATGTGCAATTCTGGTCACCGCACCTTAAAAAGGATATTATAGCTTTGGAAAAAATGCAGAAAAGGGCAACTCGAATGATAAAAGGGTTGGAACACTTTCCCTATGAGGAAAGGTTAAAGCGCTTGGGGATCTTTAGCTTGGAGAAATGACGGCTGAGGGGTGACATGATTGAGGTTTATAAGATTATGCATGGGATTGAGCAGGTAGAGAAAGAGGTACTTTTCTCCCTTTCTCACCATACAAGAACTCGTGGGCACTCCATGAAATTACTGAGTGGTCGGGTTAGAACAGATAAAAGGAAGTACTTCTTCACCCAAAGAGTGATGAACACGTGGAATTCACTGCCACAGGAGGTGGTGGTGGCTACAAGCATGGACGGCTTCAAGAGGGAATTAGATAAGCATATAGAGCAGAGGTCCATCAGTGGCTATTAGCCACAAGGTATAGATAGGGACTCTGGGGCAAGTGATGCTCTGTCTTCTTGGTGCTGGGGGGTGGCAACAGTGGGAGGGCTTCTAGTGTCCTGGCCCCACTGATGAACCTCCGTATGGCCTCTGGTGTTTTTGGCCACTGTGTGGCCAGTGTTGGACTGGATGGGTCATTGGCCTGATCCAACATTGGCTTCTCTTATGTTCTTAATTCAGTCACATTGATTAGGAGAACAAAGGGGACAGGTCAACTGTATATTCTTTTATCCCCGGAGTGTGCAAGAGAGTCCCTGCAGTACCTAGTAAGTGTTATGTGGAAGAGGCGGCAAAGAGCTGACACCTCTAAGGCTGCGATCAGACGTGCCTTTAGATCATACTTTGATGCCGATGCCTGATGGATCTAAAGTGAGAAAGTCTGATCATAACGCTTGCTGATGGGCAGGGGTCATTTCCTGCAGAAGCGCATAGGAGCAAAGCTCCGGCAGTAAAGAGCCCGGGAGGCAGGCACATACAACAAGCTCCACCCCCTGCTCCCAGCAGCCCTCAGTCAGAGCAAGAAGCAGCTAGGTAAGTTGCAGAGCTCCCCCCGGTCCAAAACAGTCCAGTGGCACCTTTAAGACCAAGTTTTATTCCCCAGGCATGTCAGTGTAGATGGGGCTGCTTGGGGGCAGGGCTCCCCCCACCGTCCAGCTGAGTGGTGACAGATGGGGCCCCCGAAAGTGGGGAAAACCCCACCCCCATCAGGGGGATGGCCGCCCTGTTAAGCACTGCCCCACATCCATTCTTCCTACAAGTAGCTCCTTACCTCTGAATTTGTGTGACTTCTGCTAATGCGACTTTGGAAACGTAGTTTTGCCGAGGCATCATGTAGTCCTGCCTTTTTTTGCTTCCCTTGGAAATGAAACGTATTAAAAATAAGTGTCTGGGGCCTTGGAGCGGGATAAGTAATGGGAGCCTTGCTCTCCCAGTGGTGGCCTGCTGAGTTCTGCTCAGTTCTGTCTGTGTTTAAATGGAGCCTCTTTCATTGGCTTCCCTTGAACCTGCCTCTTTGGCCTCAGAGTTAAATAGAATCAGATGAAACCAGAAAAGAAAGGAGAGATCCTGCTCAGAAGGAAATCATCACTCTCCGTATGTCCTCTTTCATCTCTGATAGTAGGGATATAATGGATTCCTCCTTTGAAAAGAGAAACGTGAAACTGCCCACCAAATGTTTAAAGGCCGATTTTTCTGGAACTACTTAGCAGAGGGAGAATTACATTTGAGGCAAGTGATAGCTTGCTATTTTTGACCACATCTTATTAATTTCACACCCCAGTTGTTTGTACCATGTTATGTAAGTTATTGGCACGTACGGACATCGTGTCACCCGCTCAGCCTTTGAAATTTCTTTGTGGTTTTCTTTCTTTTCGGAAAGGAATTCAGGGCTAAAAATATCTTCGCTTTGCATTTTCCCTTAAGGTATATATTTTTTTTCTTACCAGGGTTCCATCAGTTTATCCAACCAAACCTGCAAAAGGCAAATGCATAGATTATTTTAAAAATTGGTTAATGTCTGCCTGGATAACCTGCATATCCATCAACAGGGACTTAGAAATGAAAAAGAAGATGAAGAATTGGGTTTTATACTCTGCATTTCTCCAGCCTAACTCGGACTCAAACGGCTTCCAATCACATTCCCTTCCCTTCTCCTAAAAGGCAACTTATGGGGTAGGTGGGGCTGAGAGAATTCTGAGAAAACTGAGACTGACCCAAGGTCATCCAGCAGGTGTCATGTGGAGGATTGGAGCGTCAAACCCAGTTCTCCAGATAAGAACATAAGAAGAGCCTTGATGGATCAGGCCAATGGTCCATCTAGTCCAGCATCGTGTCTCACACAATGGCCAACCAGTTCCTCTGGATGGCCAGCAGCAGGGCATAGAGGCCGAGGCCTTCTCCTGATGTTGCCTCCTGGCTCTGAGATTCAGAGGATCAGTCCCATTGAATGTGGAGGTTCCCCTCAGTCACCATGGCTAGCAGCCATTTATAGACTTATTCTTCCATGAGTCTATCTAATCCCCTTTTCAAGCTGTTTATTCCTGTGGCCATCAAGACATCCTCTGGTAGGTTGGAATCCACCACTCTTAACCACCACACCATGCTGGTTCTCTTTTAGTAGAGAACCAAAAATGGGAGGTTCCCATCTCACTTCAATTGTTTTAGGGAAATTCTACAACAGATCTGGTGAAGTTTGTGCGATCTATCTCCTGTACTTAGACATGCTTTCAAAGAACAGGGTCTTTGCTTCTACATGCTTCTACCACGCTTCTTCCTTTGTACTCACAATGGGATCTTACACCTCTTCCTTTTCCTTACCTTATAGCACACAGGGACAGTAACTTGGACATTTGTTGAAGCCTTTCTTGCCTTACTTAGGGAAGGGCTGTGGCTCAGAGGCTCAGCATCTGCACTGCAGATCCCATTGAAGAAGAAGAAGAGATTGGATTTATACCCCGCCCTTCACTTGGAGTCTCAGAGCGGCTTACAAATTCCTTTCCCTTCCCCTCCCCACAACAGACACCCTGGGAGGTGGGTGGGGCTGAGAAAGCTCTGACAGAAACTGCTCTTTTTCAAGGACAGCCGTGCCAGAGCTTGTGACTGACCCAAGGTCACATCAGCAGGTGCAAGTGGAGGAGTGGGGAATCAAACCCAGTTCTCCCAGATTAGAGTCTGCGCACTTAACCACGACACCAAACTGAAGGCATCAGTGGCTGAGGGGTGGGGCTGAGCAGGTGGAAAAACACAGCCTCGATGGCAGTCTCTCCAAGTAAAAGGCCAAGACTGGACCTCAAGATGGGTTAGAATGCTAATAAAAACAATATGCAAAACAGCCATAAACACTAACCCTCTGTTGAGGCGTGTGTGTGTTGGACTGCTTTGATCAGTCAAGTGTCATCTCCAAGAATGTCTCTTTAGAAGCCGTGGAAACCCATTTTGCTGACAATGGGTCGCAGCGGTGGAATTGGGGACTCCTATTTTCCCCCAGCCTTTTTTACTGAGCCTGAAGAACCCCAATGGGACAAGTTCTTGCACAAGTTTAGAGCTGCGAGTTCTCAGATGACTCCACAATGAAGAGACATCATCATATCAGAACGACTTCTCTTTCCATGTCCCCACCCCCTCAGCCTCCTGTCCTTGCCATCACTGGGCTTTCAACCCTACTCCTGCCCCATGGGACAACCAAGTCCAAGCCGACCAGGGACCATCCACCTCGTCGACACTGTGGACCCTTTTGGAATTTTATGAAAGGCAGGACTAGTCAAAGAAATGCCGATATGGAGGACAATTCCAAAATGTTTGAGGGTTTCAAGCCAAGCATCCTTTTATGATGGGGACAGCTATTTTTGAATGGGTACTCCCTGCCGGAGGGATGGAAGGCAGCAAAGTGGAATGAGCTCCCGGAGGAGATCCGGGCCCTGCAGGATTTGATGCAGTTCTGCAGGGCCTGCAAGACGGAGCTCTTCCACCAGGCTTTCGAGTAGGGGCCGCCGCCCCCCCCCCGCCGCTATATTGTCATCATGGGGTGGTGGTGGAAGAGACCCTAGGAAGGAACATCTGAACTCTTTAACATCTGAATATTGAAGCCACTGAATGTCTACTGGGAACTTCTGGACTTGGTCAGTCATCTTTCTGGGTTTTTGGAATTGAAGATCATTGAGCACTTTATTTGTATTGGGATTGGTTTTAAACTGTATAGTATGTTTTTAAATGTATAGGAATATTATGTTTTATTGTTGCAAGATTTCTTGCCCTGTAAACTGCCCTGAGCACTATGGGGGAGGGCGGGGTATAAATTTGATTAATAAATAAAATAAATAAAGTATAGCCCGATCTCACAAGATCTCGGAAGCTAAGCAGGGTTGGTACTTGAAAGGGGGGCCCACCAAGGAAGACACTGCAGAGGAAGGTCAGGGCAAACCACCTCTGCTTAATCACTTGCCCTGAAAGCCTCTTGCTGCCAGGGTCACCATAATTCGGCTATGACTTGACAGTACTTTACACACACACTTCCTGCAGATGCCATAGTGACGCTTCCTGATTGGCCGTGAAGCTACCAACTAGTCCTGCGCCAGTTTGTGATGGGGAGGCCAAGTTTGCCATGATAGTGAAAAGCTGACAGCTGGGAGGTGGAGCCTCATTTTAATGGGCTCCAAAATGCCTTGCCTGATTGGCTGGCAGCTTAAATCATGCCTTGCAGGCCATTGGTTACTGCCTCCCCCGAATGTGTGGATGGGGGAAAAAAAAATCTATATTTTTAGACTGTTGCAAAACCAAATATACCGTTTAGTAGCATAGAAGGAGGAGGAGCTAGTTAAAATACATGTCACAAACAACTTTGGCCTTTATAGCTTAGCAGATTTTGACTGTATGGAGTATATAACATTTTTATAATATTTACAATCCATACCTTATAAAAATATGATGACTGCAAAGAAATTTCAATAATGCTTGTACTATAATTGTAATCAATGTAAATTGATACAGTATAATTCTGGTATAATGATTTAGATGAAGAAAATAGGAATACTGAGAAGAGGAACAAGAAGAATGGTATAAAAGGACAGGCCATTCCATTTAGACAACGAAAAGGGGCGGGACCCGCGATACTCACAGGGGGGGACCTCCACACATGAGGCAGAGGAGAAAGCAGTAGGAGGAGGTAAGTCCCCCCCCCCATCCTGCTGGTTCCTCCCCCGTCTCCTCCACCCCCCTCCACCCACCGCTCGATTTCCCCCCCTTGCCTCCCCCCCTGCTCCGAAGCGAGGC
>NW_015173788.1:38140-51892 GCF_001447785.1 Gekko japonicus
AATCCCCCCACCCCGCATCATCCCCCTGTTCTCACCACCCTGTCTCGTCTTCCTCACAGCCGGCCCGCCGCTCCAGCTCGTCGGGCCTCAGCGCCTCGACTTCATCCTGGAGGCCGCCGCCGACATTCTCCCCGGCCGCTCTCACAGCCTCTGCCGCCGAGCCGCCGCCATTGTCCTCACTCGACAGAGGCCACTTGGGCCTGGCCTTGGGGCTCAGGCAGCGACCCTCGAGCCCCCAAAGCAGCGGTCTGCTCCTGGAGGCCGGGGATGACGACGAAGGTGGCGGCGAGGACAGCAGAGTGTGGGCGGTGCTCATTCCCTGGGCTGCCGCCGTGAGTAGCAGCGACGGCGTGCAAGCCCCTGACTCCCAGCCACTGTTGCTGCCAAGCAGCCGTTTGTGGCTGCCTCCGGGCGCTCCGGCGGTGCTGCGAATGCGAAGCTGCGCATGTGCAGGGGACGCAGTTTCAATTTGGGGGGATACTTTTTGTACGTTTTCAGATTTTTGTGCAGACGTGGGGACCTCCTCACGTGTGCACAAACATCTCCCTCCCCCCAGGGGCCCCCGATGCGCGGATTTAAGTATCCGCACAGACGGGGCCACTTCGGTATTAGATATATAGATTAAACTGTTTTAGAGGAAACAAAACTGAGGCTATCTCCCTCATATTTTAGTTCATTTCATATTTTAAAGCATTTATTTGTTTTTCTTTAAAAATCATATTTCATATTTAAAATGACTGTCTATGAAAACTCAGCATGGTAGCAATTAATTGCTTTAATTAGCTTTTTCTGTTCCAGCTCGTTCAGGGTTCTGGATGTTTGGCATTTCCTAGAAGCTATTCATTTGGCTTAAGAAAAATATTGCCATAATTATCAAGTTTTAAAACAAAGGAAGAAAAGAACAGGAAACCTGCATTAGAAAACCTTGTTTCCTGGGTCCTCAGGCTTGAAGCTTGACCATTCACCTGCCAATGTCCTCATCAGTAGAGGAACACTGTTTGGAAAGGTGAAGAGAAGGGGCGATCCTCTGGGCCTTCCCTTGGTTGACCAGAGTGGTGGCAGCCAGACAAGGCCCTCACCTGCTACAGTGCTCCTGGAAGGGGACACCCACCTTAGACAAACCCCCACATGGCCCCCTTGCACCTGTGACACAGTAGTATTGTCTAGCACAAATTTGTCTACAAGGACATCATGGAAGACTTTGTTAAATGGTTTTCTGAAGTCAAGATACTCTACGTCAGGGGTGTCAAACATGTGGCCCGGGGGCCAGATCAGCCCCCCTGGGGGCTTCTATCAGGCCCGCAGTGGAACTGGCTGTCTTCTGCTTCTTCTTCCAGTTTTGCTGCTGCTGCGTCATCGTAGGTTTGAAGCTTACAGATACACACCTGAACAGCAAACTCAGGATTGCAACAGGACAGACATTTTGATGCAATAATTCAGAGCAAGAGGTGTCAGTTTTCAGACACTGGTAAATAAACAAAATATTGCAAGAGTGCTAATGTTTTAAGAAAGTTTTAAGTTAAAAAAAACCCTTTGTGTTTGTGGCCTTTATAAAGTTTATATCTCCGCTACCTGGCATTACATCTTTGACCCACATGGCCCAGCCCAACAAGGTCTCATTTATGTCAGATCCGGTCCTCGTAACAAAAGAGTTCGACACCCCTGGTCTACGTCCTTGGTATTCCCATGATCTGCCAAGCTAGTTACTTTATCCAAAAAAAACAAAAACAAAAAAAGCAGATAAGGTTGGTCTGACATGACAGATATGATAAAGTTTCCCCCCTTAGATGATCACAGACTGACTGCTTAATAATATTCTCTAAAATTATACCACCTGTCAGCTTCGAGCCCACCAGTCTGTAGTCACCTGTTGTCAGAATGTCCCAAGATGCATCCATTTTCACATTTTGAGAGTTTCAGAAGCAAATTCTTTAGAGATGACAAGGGAGGGGTTTAAACTATAACTCCCATACAGAGGCGAGTTAACACATATGCATGACTTTATCTTGATCCAGCCAGCATGGTAGCCATGACTTTTATCAACATTATGCACAGATAGACATAAAAGGAGTAAGTCTCAACACAAAATGTCAAAATGTAACAGTCTCTTTAACTAATTGCTTTTATGTTGGTAGTGGGAGCAAAGCCAAGGAGGATAGGTGGGAGGCAACTAAGGTTGTCACCTTATATCTCCACTACCTGGCAGGGGTTGGGGAGGATGGGTTGCCAGATCCAGGTTGGGAAACTCCTGGAGATTTGGGGCTGGAGCCAGGAAAGGACAGGGACTTCAGTGGGGTACAACATAGAACCAACCCTCCAAAGCATCCTTTTTCTCCAGGGGGGCTGATATCTGTGATCTGGAGATGAGCTGTAATTCCAGGGGATTCCCAGGTCACACCTGGAGGTTGGCAACTCTAGAGGCAGCAGTGGCAAAAAAAAAAAAACTTCATGCATTTGTGTGTGTGCAGTCATTGTTTCCCAACACTTGGACACATAGGAGCCGTTCAGATGCAGACTGGCAACCCTAAGAACTTGTGGTGCTTCTGATGGCTACATACAAACAGGACACAACCCAAATGGACAGGTAATGGAGTATCCCTGCATAAGCTGCTTGTGGATTTAGAACTCATGAAGATTTTAGATTATAAATGTTAAATATTATTATGATAACAATGGCACTGAAATCAATGGTGATTCTTTGCCATTATAATGTGCGGGAAATGCTATTAAAGTCACTGTTACAACATTTTGTTTCCTGCTAGAGTTGCCAGACCCCAACCCACGTGGAGGCAGGAAGTCCCTTGCCACCCAGCCACCAATCAGCAGCCCTTCAGTGGAAACACCTGGAGAAAGAGAAAGGCCCAGGCCTCACTGTCAGTGTTGCACGGGAAGTGACATCGCCACACCAGTGGCATCCAGGCAATGCTCTGGTATTTGGGCAAAAAATCTGTGATAGAACCAGTTTCACCATAGAGATTTTTCTCAGATTCCAGAGCATCACCTGGACATTGCTGGTATGATGACATCACTTCCTGTGCAACACCAGCAACAAGCCTGGACCTTTTGCTTTTTCCAGGTAAGCCCCCCCATCTCCTGCTGGTTAGAGGAGGGACCCGGCAACCCTATTTCCTATGCATATGAGTCAGATATTACACAGCTTCTGTCTATTCAAATAATTGCCTTTAAAAAAACAAACATAAAACTCCACATCAATGGGACATTTTCCCTTAAGGGAAAGAAAAATCAATGACATTAAGTTACTCTAGTCTCTGTCATGTCTTCTTGTGTACTAATATATCCCCTCAGGCACCAGCTCCTGCAACACGATCAAAGAAAGAGAAAGCGTCCGTTCCACGGAATCTGATAGGCAGGGAAGGGGACTTCAGGTGTCCTTATGTCCTTTGACAAACGTGTCACTTAGGAAAGCAAGCCTACACAATTCATGACCTGCCCAGCTGAACACGGCCCACTGCTGCAGGGGAGTTTTGAGATGTGCCCCACAGGACCGACCCCATCTGCTCATGGTGCATTCTAGCTATCGGTCCAGAGGTACTAACTTGCAATCATTCCAGCAGCCATCATACCAAACCTCCTGTTGGTTCATCTTCCCAGGGAGACAGATGGCTCTTCTACAAACATTAACTCTTTCGCATACCCCTCAGCCATGTAGGTCACAGTCAAATATAGCAATTAGGTGAGGAAGCTTTGCTGTGTAATAAGGACCTTGGCAGGATAATAAAAGAGCTCTTTGGCAACTGTGTTACAGAATAATTGAATGCTTAACATTGCAGGGGCACCGGGGTAGGATGCAGGCTGAGAAGGCCTAAGGTAACAACAAAGCCCCAGCCAATGACACTGCCCATTTCTAGCTTCTATGCGACATCACCAGGATTCTATGCTGGCATATCTCAAGATACCCTGGAATATTGGGCCCACCTGAACCCTTGAGCAGCTGGACCTTAAAATCCAGTTCCATTAAAACAAATAAATGAAGTCACCTTTCAGAAACTGCGGGGAATTTCACATTACCCAGTTTCACCCGGTTTCAAGCGGTAATCTTCCGTTTTGAAGTGAACCAGTACAGGGCTGCCATTTCACACATGGCTTGCCCCTACCGGAAATGAGCCGGATCAAAAGCGGTTTGGCATTTCAGACTGCACCGCTTTTTCCCTGCCATCTTTCGCCCATGTGGGCGATCTGCGGCTTTTTTTTTTTTTTTTTGGAACGTTCACTTTATAGCGCTATAGCGCTATAGCAGTATAACGAAACACTCGCGGGTGAAAAACGGCGGGGGAAAAAGCGTAACAGAATCGGGAGAGGGAACTGAAGACTACTCGGAAGCGGTTGACAGGTAAAACGCTTCAGTCCCGGTTCCTAAACGGGACAGAAGCTTTTGTGTATGAAATGGCAAATACATTCCGGTAGGGAACTGATTCTCAAATGGGTTCTGTCTGAAATGGCAGACCAGAACCCGTTTGAGAACCGGTTCCCTACCGGGAGATATCGCCTGTCTGAAATTCCCCTCATATTTACTTGGGCTTTTCCAGTTTAAAGTTGACTTGCGATAGCTCCCCAGCACAGTTACCAAGTCTCAGGCTTTCCTGAAATTCAGGTTTGGGGCCTCGTTCTCAGGACCTCAGAGTAGGGCGGTCAACCTCCAGATGGTTCCTGGAGATCTCCCACTATTATTATTACTCCCCAGACTACAGAGTTCGGTTCCCCTGGAGAAAATGTCTGCTCTGGAGGGTGCTCTTCCAAGGTTGCCAGCCTCCCCGATGGGAGCAAGGGTCCCCTTTGAGGCCCTGCTTTGGGGGCCCAATCTGCCATCGCTCAGTTAGCCAGTGAGAGGAGCCCTGCCCCTGAGCAGCTGCACCTGCACCAACATGCCTGGCATGATGATGTCACCCAGAGGTGATGTCATTGAACAGGGCACGTTGCAGGGGCACTCTAGCATCTAAAAAAACAACTCTATGGTAATCCAACAGCAACAGGTAGGGACTTGGCAGCCCTATGCTCCTTGGCATTGTTATTTGTTGAAGTATCTCCCCTTCACAAACCCCACCTTCCACAGGATCCATCCCCCCCATATTTCCTGGTATTTTCCAACACATAGCTGGCGACCCTATCTCATAGTGGCAGGTTAGTTTAGAGGGCCTAAGGGCAGCAGAAATCTCAGGGTTTCAAGCTAGCCTACATACTTCTACAGATGCTTCCTTGTGGTAACTAGTTCACACATAAATCGGAGGTGTGAGGTGATAATTTGTCCCCAACAACTCAATGACACTGTACACTTATCATTTCATAATTAATTCCCTTGTTGGTTATTATTTTTATATGATAAATAGCCCATCTCTTCACATGACTGACTGCACACATTGATAGACACTCTGCAGTACAATACTGAGTAGTACGTTAACAGTACTGACTCTATTCAGTGTGTCATCACCAGGTCATACACAGTGATGTCATCAGGTCACATCCCATGAGCATCAGGGTTCTGGAAGTTGGGGACCTTGGCAGTCCAACCTCTCCCCCTTCAGTATACTCTTAAGTCCCTTTACATTAAAGTTTCTGGATATATGCTGATATTCATATGATATTCAGCACACAGAATTCATTTCATGCCTCTGAAAAAAGTTATTACTTCTAGGGCAAGTGCTAGTCCCTTTTAACGAGATAGCAAAATGTTACATAGTATGGAAAACCGGGATGTGATCCAACCCCAGCTAAGTACTCTGCAAGTCCTGTTGATTTTAATGGGAGAGATTTAAACACATTACAGCTCAGTGTTTGAAACATGAACTTGCAATAATAGAAAAAGCCAGGCAGTTGTTGAGCTGGAAAACACATTTGTGGGCCTGAAAATAAATAGATACATCTGCCAAATTGTACTTGGCCTTTATCACTTCATGGAATAAAAACCAAACCAAAACAGACACAATGCAAAAATTAATAAAATACAATAAAATCGAATTAGATGATAGATGATTGAAAGATGATATATGATGGATGGATGGATGGATGGATGGATGGATGGATGGATGGACGGACGGATGGATGGATGGATGGGAGTGGCTCTGCTCACATTCAGAATTTGGCATTATCAGTCTTTCAACTGTATATTTACATCAGAAATTTATTGTAACTCAGATGGTCAACAGGCTGCTCTGCAGCCTGAATCTGGCTGCCCAAGAGGATTTATCTAGCACCTGGTAGGCAGAATTAATTTGAATAAAGATATGATTTTTTTTAAAATGCTATGCTTTCATACATAGGACAATCATTTTGAACTGTAAAAAACAGAGATTGTGTTCCTTAATGTTGCATTTATTTCATATTCTATTTATAAAATATAGGTAAACAAGCAGGGGAACTGCAAGGACTTACAGGAGTCATCTCATTTTCCTCTCCCTATTTTTTATTTCCCTTCCCTGAAATCTCCCATAGCTTGTCCCCTTTTCACGATTCCTTCTCTCCTCTACTTTTATATGCTTCTCTGACTTCAGCTTTCCCTCCTTTTCTTCCCTGGCAGCCTCTAAGCAGAAAAACCAAGGCCAAATTGTGTGGTGCCATTTGCTAGGCTGGATCTGACCAAGTCCAGTTGCATGGTGGGGAGCCTCCAAGGACTTTCAGGGGGAATCTCACTTTCCCCTGTATCCCCCTCCCCAATTATTTATTTTCCCCTCCTTTCTCTCCTGCTGGGTCTAACTCATATGAGTGTTTCTCAAAGACCAAAACAGCTCTGGAATAGGCCCTGTCCCTCTCTCTGCCATTTACTGATAAAAACCAAGGCTTGAGGGCTGACAGTACTGTTGCCTAGTAATGGCCACTGAAGGCATTTCTTTTCATAAAACTACAGGTGTGGCTTCTCTCTTTTTGGATGGTATTAACCCTCCCCTTTGTTTTTTAGATTTCAGATTTTTCTGCAATACCTAGGTTTTTTAAAATCAGGTTTGTAGAAACATTTGTCTTCTCTGTCACTGGCCTCGATCTCTGGATTTAAGTATCAACAGATGAGGCCATATTAAGAATTATATATGTTGGTATGTCATTGTACATATTTGCATTTAATGCTAGGCCAGTGCTCCCTAACTGGTAGCAATGCTACTGTAGAGGATGACAGCATGAAGTCAGTTTGTATAAAATACACTCATGGCCTCTGGTCCAATATTTGAATGTGTCAAGCTGCCTTATATTGAGTGAGACCAACCGGTCAGTACCGATCAAAGTCACTATTATTTAGCCTAACCAAACATGGCTTTCCTGGGTTTCAGGCTGAGGTCTTTCACATCACTTACAACAAGACTTTTTGTTGTTTGTTTGTTTTATTTTGTTTGGCATTCCCTCACTAACTGTTAATGGTCCTCCTCCCAGGTTATGTTGTGTTAATATGTTTTACGGAATTGTTTAAATATTTTACATACACTTATATTTTGAATGCTATTTCAATGTCTTGACGTTTTAATGCTCAACACCTTGGGGACCCTATTTAGGTGGAAAGGCAGCATGGAAATGTTTTCAATAAATAAACAGATCAATAAATAAACAGATCAATAAATAAATACTTGATCCTTTTAACTGGAGATGCTGGGAAATTGAACCTAGGACCTTTTGCATGCAGTACAGGCGCTATACATCTGAACCACAGCTCTCTCCTAGAGTACATAATGGCCCTCCAATAGATCATCATCCATCAGTTAATATCAGTGGAAAAATAGCAGTCAGTTTGGGCTCAGTTGTCAGAAACCTGAGATTGCCACAGTGGGAGAAAACTCCTCCCATATGCCCTCAATTAGGTCCTGTAATAGTCCAAACAATGCATAATGGTACTTCTATGGAGATTTTTTAAATTAATATTTTAGTGTGTCCATAATTCTTGCATCCAAACAGAAGAAGAACAGGATCATACAATTAAAGCTGTACCTCTTAAAGTTATGTTCAGATTTTAAATGGGGTCTTCACCCAATAAGTAATTAAGAAGACAAGAAGACAAGAAGACAAGAGATTGGAGTTATACCGAGCCCTTCACTCGGAGTCTCAGAGTGGCTTACAAAGTCCTTTCCCTTCCCCTCCCCACAACAGGCACCCTGTGAGGTAGGTGGGGCTGAGAGAGCTCTTTCAACAACTGCTCTTGAGACAACACCTCTGACAGAACTATGGCTTGCCCAAGGTCATCCACCAGGTGCAAGTGGAGGAGTGGGGAATCAAACCCGGTTCTCCCAGATTAGAGTCCGCACTCTTAACCACTACACCAAACTGGAATTCACTACTGCAGGAAGTGGTAGCAGCTACAAGCATAGAGAGCTTCAAGAGGGGACTGGATAAACACATGGAGCAGAGGACCATGAGTTGCTATTAGTCACAAGGTACAGATTTGTATCTTTACTGTTTTTGTTAAATTAATATATGATTTTTTTACTAATGTACACTATCCTGAGCCCTGCTTTGCAGGAAAGGGTGGTTTAAAAATCTATTTAAATAGTAAAAATAATAGATGAAACACTATGTCTGGGGTAGCAATGCTCTGTGTTCTTGGTGCTTGGGGGGCAACAGTGGGAAGGCTTCCGGAACTCTGGCCCTGCTGGTGGACCTCCCGATGGCACATGGGTTTTGGCCACTGTGTGACACAAAGGCTGATGTTGCACAAGGAGCTGTGCCGCCATCACGCCTCCCTTTGCCCCGTTTGCATTGGTCAATATCCCACTCGAAGCTGCGTGGCCGCATTTTGACCTGCGGCTTCACCCGATTTTCCCCGCGGTTTCATGACCCTCAAAAAACAGGATCACAAAACTGCGGGGAAAATTGGGCGAAACCATGGGTCAAAATGCGGCCGCGCGGCTTCGAGTGGGAAATTGACCCATGGAAACAGGGCAAAGGGAGGCGTAACGGCGGCGCAGCTCCTTGTGCAAAACCAGCCAGAGTATTGGATTGGATGGGCCACTGGCCTGATCCAACATAGCTTCTCTTATGCTCTTAGATAGTTCTGTTTTCCCCATTTGACATAACCCCCAGCTCGCTATTAGCTCCTAGCATATTATATCTGAAGAAATACCTGGGTCTCACTAGCTTGTTTAGAGTTCAGGAGAAATAATTATATGTATAAGATAAACTCAAATTAGTATTTGAAATAAAAGTCGTTTTATTTTACATTATATAGCTTTTTAATAAAAAGCGCATGGAACAAAATGAGCAAGGCAGCACATTTAATATGGATAAAGGGGATGCTCTTCAATTTGCACAAAGCGTAATTAGCTTTTGTAATGCATTTCGGGGGGGGTAAACAGAGAGAAACAATAGCAATTGTCTGCAGCGCAACAGTTATTTGTAAATATCGTGAAAATATCCATGCTGTGTACACACAAACGGAACCCACTGGCCAATGAATGCAGTGTGCAAGTCATTATCTTTTATCTTCTTCCTTGAGGGCAACTTTTTTTTAAAAAAATGTGTCATATAAATATTTTGACTTGTTCTGATGGGACTCCAGACCTTTTTCAAGCAGGTATGGCAGACAGGATAGCCAATTCTAGATTGGGAAATTCTTGCCGTTTTGGTGGCGGTGCACAGGGACAGTGGAGTCTGTGGATGGGAGGGACCTCAGGTGGGATATAATGCCATAGAGTCCACCTTCTGAAGCTGCCATCTCCTCCAGGGCAACTGATCTTTATAGCCTGGAGATCAGTGGTAATTCCAGGAGAACTCCCGGCTCAACTTGTAGGTTGGCAACCCTAGCTGTAGAAACGTTTATTCCGTTCAACTAGATTAGAGTCCAGTAGCATCTTAGAGCATCTATACATCTATGATGCCGCTCGGAGATTGGACCCGAGGCCCGCAGCCGCCCCTCTCCCTCCTCTCTCTCAGGTCAGGTAATGTGCCATTACATTTTGGGAGTTATTTTTTGTAGGGATTCCCCCGCCGGCCAGCTGGCTGGCAGTGGGTTGAACCCCTCAAACAGCGGGTAACCCCCGCCAAACTGGGGGGTCTGGCAACTCCAGTAAAATATCAAACACAAATGTTTGGCTGCAAGCTTGTGGAGGGTAGGATTCAGCATGCAAGTGAAAGATTTGGAAGAATATAAAGACTTCTCACCTGTGTCTTCATGATGCAACTTGTGGCTCATGATTCACTTGATGGAGTGGTCCATAGAGGGGGGGGGCATATTCCTTGTAGCTGCCTCCGAGACAGACAAACTGTAGCTGCTGCTGGATCTGAAGGCAGCTAGGGAGACATGAGTCCCTGGGGTCCCCCTACAAGCCTCCTTGCGATTTGTCAGGAATGACAAGGACAGGAGATGAGAAAACCACAGGTGCCAGTTTTGACATCAGTGGAGATCTCAAAGAAAAATTCGTGGCAAGCTCAAGATTGCCCTTTCCATTCTGTGTTTAGAACGGCAGTCTTACTGGGCAAATTAGCTGATAATCTCTAATTCTTCAAAAAGCCTTTGGCTCACTTTGGCTTCGGATGACAGAGTTGGCGGTAACACTTGGCGATATAACAATATTCCCCACAAACAGGGATTCTGCCCTAGCAGGTCAGGTAATGCGCCATTACATTTTGGGAGTTATTTTTTGTATTCAGAAAGGTATTTCTGAAGCCATTTCTTACGAGCACGATTGCTTGGCCTTTGTGGGCTCAACACTATCTGTTATCAAATCCAGGCACATAAAATCACACAACACATCATCCGCCCTTCTAAGAGTCATGCTCAGTTTATCTGTGGAGAGATGCTGAATTGCCAGGTGACAAGTTAACTTCAATTATATCCTGTTTATTTGTTTTACAAGCTTCCAGGGAAGACTGTCTCTAGCCGGAGTTGATGAAAGGGGGGGGGTAAGGCGTGTCTCAGTGGTAGAGCATCTGCTTGGCATGCAGAAGGTCACAGGTTCAATCCTTGGCATCTCCAGATTAAAAAATGAGGTAGTAGATGATGTGAAAGACCTCTGCCTGAGAACCTGGAGAACCACTGCCAATCTGAGAAGACAATATTGACTGTGATGGACTGATGGTCTGATTCAGTATAAAAGGTAAAGGTAAAGGTTCCCTTGCTCGAAAGCCAGTCGAGTCCGACTCTAGGGTTGCGGTGCTCATCTCCATTTCAAAGCCGAAGAGCCAGTGATGTCCAAAGACATTTCTGTGGTCATGTGGCCGGCATGACTAAACACCAAGGCGCACGGAACGCTGTTACCTTCCCACCGAAGCGGTACCTATTTATCTACTTGCAATTTCTTGCTTTTGAACTGCTAGGTTGGCAGGAGCTGGAACTAGAGATGGGAGCTCACTTCATCATGCGGCACACTCGGGTCTCAAACTGCTGAACTACCGACCTCCCACAGCCTGCAGTTCAGCGTCTTAACCACTTGAGCTCGCTTGCGGGGAGGGCTGGCTATAAATCAAAATAAAAAATAAAAAAATCCCATTTGAGGTCCATCATCTAAGAAACAGGCAAGATGATTGCAGCATTTGCTGTACTCTTTGCATCCACACCCTACAGCACCTCCCAGGAGACTTTTACAGCCAAACTTCCAGTGTTCACCCCTCATCCTGCAAAGACTCCTCTTTCCCCTTAGCAAGTAGCAGTTGACGATGAGCCAGGAGACGTGCACTTTGCCTTTTAGCCTGTAGCTCTTTTCTCAGCCTTTGCCTGCATTGTTCTAAAGGTGCAGGTGAACTTGGAGGACTGGAGATGGCTGACTTTCACCTGCTGGAGTAGATCTGGAGGGTAATAGGGAGCAGTGGCGCAGGCATTACAACGGCTGCTGTTAACATCGTCTTGACATTTCTGTTCCTTGTTATCCTGCCAGTTGGCTTCTGTTGAATCTGGGCAGCTCAGTGTAAGATCCGTCACATTATGTTTTGTCCTGACCTTTGTATTCAGGTCCTAGGAATAAATTCCTGGCTAAGATTCTGGTTGATCTACAGTTTTTCTCAGATTCTGAGGAAAACTAGTTTTTATGCTGTCTGATGTGGAGCCTTCTGTTTCTTCTTACAGACTGGCTCTTTTTGCCCTGGAAGCCAGGAAGATCAAAGAGAACAGTGCCTTCTAGAATGCCCCCAACTGAATTGTTCTTCTAGTATTGAGATGAATGTGAATAGAGGTTTTAGAATTTTAACTTTTGTCTGCTTGTAAACACGTTTCAAATCTGTTTTAATGTGTCGGCTATGTTTTAATTGCGGAGGCCAATGGCTGTGAACAATAAACTTAAACTGTAATGCCGTATTGAAGCTGGGCTGACCACATAGAGCTCCTTCTCCTCTGAGGAGTCCTCACTGTCACGGAGCCTGGGCTGACTCGTGGCCAGGGGTCATTTCATAGAAAAAGAGGTGCAGGAGCTCATTAGCATAACTTGTTTGCATATGCCACACCCCCTGGCATCACCAGAAGTGTGTCAGAAGGCAACACCCACTGCTCAGGCTCCACTGGACTGTTTTGGATTGCTAGCTTTTTGGGGGGGGAAGGAACGTGCAGATCTGTCCTCACAGAGGAGGGAGAGCTTGTACGTGAAGGCGGGATGGGGGGGCCCTCTGCAACTTACCTGGCTGCTTCTTGCTCCTTGTGGCCTGACTGAGGGCTGCTGGGAGCAGGGGGTGGGGCTTATTGCATGTACCCACCCCCTGAACTCCTTCCTGCCGGACTTCCGCTCCTGTGCACTCCCGCAGGAAATGAGCCCTGCTCGTGACACCCTCTTGAATAATTCAGTTTCATATTGTTTGCAGAAAGGTGGGAGAGTGGGATCTTTCCTGACCTCCTCAGGCAGATCATTTTTAAAGGGGGGGGATGTCACGGGAAACGGCTAGAAAGGTTCTCTAATGGCTGCCACCACTCTGGTATGGGTCTCCTTGGGAGGGCCCAGAACACCCACCCTACCCCTTTATACAGTTCTATCCCAGCAGGTTCCTCCTTATACATGACCAAATGAGGCATGAGGACTCAGGCAGAGTAACAACTAGTCTTATTAAAGAGATTTAATAACAACTGTAATTCAAAAACATGCAGAAAAATTGAGCACAGTAAAGGTAGGCAAACCAGCAAGATGAGAAACCCCAAGACATTTGACTGTACCGTACCCAGCCTTCTCTAGGTCTTTGGCCTCAAGCTGACTCACCCCTTTTGGATGAGGGATCCTTCCATCTGCAGCAGCTTCACACTAACTCCACTTCCTGGGAGTGATCCACTTCCCACTTTGGGCAAGGCCTTTTATCCTTTCTTCCCAGGCACCATCCTCTACTCCTCTACTGGTATAAGATTTCCCTCTAAACTTGCCAAGTCCCCCGGGGGGGGTGGGGAAACCCCTGCCCCAGAGGCAAATTCCCCACCGCCGGTGGATCGGCCCCCGGGGGGAACCCCACCCTGATGTGCACATCACCTGGAAGTGACGCGACCACGCCGGGCACGCTGGGGGCGAGGCCACGGTCATCCGAGGGGAAACTCTATGGTTTTCCCTCGGATGGTTGTGGCCCCGCCCCCAGCATTCCCGGCGTTGTCGCGTCACTTCTGAGTGATGTGGATGCGGCATGCGCGCGCTCTCCAGCCGCCAGCTGGGAGTCCCCCACTGTGGCGAAAATAATACTTGGCAACCCTATTTCCCTCCAAATCCCATGTTAGCCAATCACAGGTACAGAGGGTGACTTGGGATATGTAGGCCCTGTAGTCATTGTAAGACTGGCTTCCCTGGAGCCACTAGGCCTCCCTAGACCCTGTAGGCCACACTACTATAGGCTGAGGATCATGACTGGGGTGGGGGGGAGGCTGCA
>NW_015173788.1:51948-65909 GCF_001447785.1 Gekko japonicus
CCCCGCCGCCTGTTACTGAGACTCTCCTCACAGACAAAATAGAAAATTTTCACAGACATTTGTTATACTGGCCAACCACAAGGGCAGTCAGAAGGTTCACAGATAAGGCATGTGAATCTTTTGGGTTTTTTTTTTTAACATGACTCTTCAAGACTATTCTAAGAAGATTTTGTCATCCTGTTCTTCTCAAAAAGCCTGGCATTGTCTGTTCCATCTTTATGTCCTCCTCAAAAGCCTTTGCTCCTCACTTCCACCATCAGATGACACATATTATTTATTATTATATTATTATCCTTTCTATTAAGGAGCAACGATAAAAGGGTTGTTTTTCCCCTCAAAAGCAAAAGCAACGTGATAAAAATCCCTCCTGTAGACCCTGAAACAGCAATCAAAATGAGTTGTTGTAGGAGCTTTCCCCCAGAATCTGCCTCTCATAAAATTCTTGAAGTTTATTTTGATATTTTTATAAGCCTTGTTGCTCAGCCCCCCTTAACACTCTGACTTCCACAAAGAGCTTTGGCAAAAGAACTTTATATTTCGCTAATCAGCGCTGGTCCTCTTAAATGGTAACTACCAGCCATGTATCCGACCTGGATGGCCCAGGCTAGCCCGATCTGGCCAGATCTCAGAAGCGAAGCAGGTTTGGCTCTGGTTAGAATTTGGATGGGAGACCACCAAGGAAGTCCAGGGTCACTATGAGGAGGCAGACAATGACAAACCGTATCTGAACATTTCTTGCCTTGAAACCTCCACAAGGTTGTCAGAAGTGGCTTATAACTTGATAGCAGCTTCCACCACCAGCAGCCATGGATGTACGGATGTACAGATGGGATCTGAAAACTGTTTTAGGTGCTTTCAATGTTACTTGCTAGCCCAATTTGGAGGTGTTTACCACTTCTTTCCTCTTCCAGTAGCTGACCATGGTCCTGATCAGACGGGTTTTTAGATCCGCACCAGGCTCGAGTGCCAGGTGGATTTAAAGGTCATGACCAGACAGCAACATCTGGGAAATGTGCCCGTGCCGTGAGCATTCTGTTTTGCCATGCTTCAGAGCTGTACTTAAAAGATACTCGTTAAAGTTCCCAATCAGATGGGTTTTTAGATCCGTGCCAGGCACAAGTGCCTGGTGGATTTAAAAGTCATGACCAGACAGCAACATCTGGGAAACGTGCTTCTTCCGTGAGCATCCTGTTTTGCTGTGCTTCAGAGCCGAACTTTAAAGATACTAGTTAAAATCTGGAGTTTTCGCTTCCCAACAGGCCAATTGTGGACTTTCCCCCGTCTGATCATTCCAGCGCACAATCCTCCCGTCGGGATGGTCTGACATTTTAAAAGTGGTCGCCATTTTTTAAAATTCTTAGCAATATGCCGTTCGCCATTTAAAAAAAATTCTTAGCAATATGCGCATAAACATGTAAACGCGTAACAGCCGCAGAACTTTGCTCAAACATTCCAGACAATTTCATGTTTCTAAAGGGACTGTGAATTTTATGAACTGTATTAATTAAAAAGGTACCTAGAGAGAGGTACCACTGGTGGTGCTTTAATCATTCAACTCCATGCATGCGCAGAAAAGCAAGTACTTGTTGAGGTGTGGTTACACATGCACAAACATTTTAAAAAAACAAAACCCGACTGCGCGGCTCCTTCAGGTGGATACCATCTAGACAACCCACCAAGGAGTACATGCACAGTAAGGGGAGCTGTCTGGTCATGCAAAAAAGATCGGGATCAAATTAGAGCTTGGCCAATTGCGGTATTAGCTGCCCATTTGAATGCACCCAAAATCTGGAGTTTTCGCTTCCCGACGGGCCAATTGCAGACTTTCCCTCACCTGATCGTTCCAGCATGCAATCCTTCCATCAGTATGGTCTGACGTCAGACCATCCTGAGTGGGCACCATTTTAAAAAAAAATCTTAGCAATATGCGCATAAACGTGTAAACGCGGAACAGCCGCAGGGCTCTGCTCAAACGTTCCAGACAATTTCATGTTTCTAAATGGACCGTGAATATTATGAACTGCATTAATTAAAAAGGTACCTAGAGAGAGGTACCACTGGCGGTGCTTTAATCATTCAACTCTGTGCATGCGTGGAAAAGCAAGTACACATCGAGGCGCAAATGTGCATTTGCAAACAGAATTTTTTTTAAAAGACTGTGCGGCTCCTTCAGGTGGATACCGTCTAGACAATCCACCGCAGAGTACGTGCACAGTAAGGGGAGCTGTCTGGTCGTGCAATGCCAGATAAAAAAGATTGGGACCAAATTAGAGCCAGGCCAATTGCGGTATTAGCTGTCCGTCTGAACGCACCCCATGTGTACTTTTTAAACGTCTTTTGAATTGTGCCTCGAAAAAGCAGCCTCCCATGCAACAAAGAAGATTGATGTTTGATAAAAAAAAGATAGTATCAGTGTTCTTGTACATCCATGGCTTGCAGAATGTATGCACACCTACCAAGAGTTATCACAGACCACTTGACTTTCAGAAGGACACACAAACACATGATGGCTTAAAGGGGGGTTGACAAGAGGGGTCCAGCCACGGTGACCAGCCAGAGTGACTAAAGGGAACCTCCACAACCAGAGGCAGTCAGCCTCTCAATGCCAGTGCTAGGAGGCAAGATCATTGGCTTCTAGGCTCTGTTCGTTGGCCCTCCAAGGCAGCTGGTTGGCCGGTGTGTGAGACGGGATGATGGACTAGATAACGGTCCCCAGTGTGGTGTTGGTAGGTGACATGGCATCCACCAACACCTTTCCTGGCACCCATCAAGTGTTTTTAGAAAGTGGGTGGGTCCAGTTGGTGCTAGTTCAGTGTAGTGGTTAAGAGCACAGACTCTAATCTGGGAGAACCAGGTCTGATTCCCCACTCCACCACATGCAGCCAGCTGGGTGACCTTGGGTCAGTTACAGTTCTCTCAGAGCAGTTCTCTCAGAGCTCTCTCAGCCCCATCTACCTCACAGGGTGTCTGTTGAGGGGCGAGGAAGGGAAAGGAGATTGTCAGCCGCTCTGAGTGAAGGGTGCGGTATAAATCCAATATCCTCCTCCTTCCCAGAAGGACTTTTTAAGGCATTTGGGGATCAGACTGACTGCAGGATTTTTAAAATATGCTTGGCAGCACATGCCATCACGGCACAAATATCTTCACTCTGTTACTGAAAGTAATATGTGTATGCAAGAAAATATTCTAAAATATGTTCCTTTTAAAAGGCATCCTGATAAACCAAACTTCTCCCCATAAGAACATAAGAGAAGCCAATGTTGGATCAGGCCAAAGGCCCATCCAGTCCAACACTCTGTATCACACAGTGGCCAGAAATACCAGGTGCCATCAGGAGGTCCACCAGTGGGGCCAGGACATTAGAAGCCCTCCCACTGTTGAACCCCCCCCCAAGCACCAAGAAGACAGAGCATCACTTGCCCCAGAGCCCCTATCTATACCTTGTGGCTAATAGCCACTGATGGACCTCTGTTCCATATGTTTATCCAGTTCCCTCTTGAAGCTGTCCATGCTTGTAGCCACCACCACTTCCTGGGGCAGTGAATTCCATGTGTTAATCACTCTTTGGGTGCAGAAGTACTTCCTCTTATCCGTTCTAACCTGACCGCTCAGCAATTTCATCCCAGATGTTGAAGAGATATTATTAGAAGAAGAGAAGAAGTGATTGGATTTATACCCCACCCTTCACTACCCAAGGGAGTCTCAGAGTGGCTTACAAACTCCTGTCCCTTCCCGTCCCCACAACAGACACCCCTGTGAGGTAGGCCAGGCTGAGAGAGCCCTGACAGAAACTGCTCTTCCAAGAACAGCTCTGACAGAACTATGGCTTGCCCAAGGTCATCCTGCAGGTGCAAGTGGAGGAGTGGGGAATCAAACCCGGTTCTCCCAGATTAGAGTCTGCACACTCAACTATTCCGAGGATGTCTCCCATCCAAGTGCAAACCACAGTCAACCCTGCTTAGGTTCCAAGATCCAACAAGATCAAGCTTGCCTGGGCTATCCAGGTCAGGGCAGACTACTTTGTGCTTTTCAATTATACCACATTTCATTTTCATTGTTGCAAGCAAGGCTCGTTTTGTAGCAGGAATTCCTTTGCATATTAGGTGACACAGCCCTAATGTAGCCAATCCTCCAAGAGCTTACAGTAGCCCCTGTAAGAAGAGCTCTGTAAGCTCTTGGAGGATTGGCTACATTAGGGGTGTGTCGCCTAGTATGCAAAGGAGTTCCTGCTACAAAAAGAGCCCTACTTGCAAATATCTTGTGCTAGACACACAGGATGCAAATATAGAGGTCTAATTTTAAAAAATCTAGTAGAAATTTCAGTCTGTAAACGATAGCATCTGCAATCATAAGAAACCTTTCCTGGGAGCAAGCATGAATGAATAAAATAGGACTTTAACTAGTCTTCCCTAAGATTGTTCCATCTTATAGCTACTGAACTCATGTGTATATTCTTTTTCTGCAGGGGATGGTTTTCCAAGTCAGATGTTATCCAAGTGGGTGGCTTTTGTTTCCTGAAGTAGATTAATATTGGCACTGAATACAGCAGTTGGATTTGTTTTGAAGATTTTCTTCAGCCACACATAAATCAAGATAAGGTATTTGTATAAACTACTGCTAGAGTGTATCATGACTGTTGACCCTCTGAAAACACCATAAGAATGCAGTAAAGAACAGTTCCATTTTACCATTCGTATTTTGGGCTAAGATCAGCTCTGCTATAAAATAGAGGTTTCTATGGCTACAAGATGAGTGGCCCCTAGATACAAAACAACAAATGTCATCTTCATAGCCCTAAAAAGACAATATGGGGGAGGTAATAATCTGTTACAATGATAAGAAGCTATCTACTTGTATGTTTTCTCAGAAAAAAACTTGGGGCTTTACAGTTGAAATGATTGGAGATACACATTGGTTTGTTCGCTTTTGGGCAGTCCATTAATTTTCAAATTGCAATCCAGGCAACCGCTGAGTCCTCAAAACTTATCAGAGGCTCTTCAATGGGAAAATGGATAATGGTGGACAAGTTTTCCTGAACGATGGCTTGCCCACCATGATGTATCTTATCATGCTATGAAAAGCTGCAGAAGAGCGTTTTAGGGTATGCTTCGAGTACACAAGAGGGTGAATCTGAGGTCCAATAGATCTAGTTGGAATTGTGTGTGTACTGAGCATATATACTCTAAAACTGGATCACCAAATCCACATAGATGTTACAAACAGAATTCTAACAGATAAATCAATATGTCCTGCTGTACCTGCTTGTATTGTTCTGTTGTAGTGGAAAGTGCATCAAGTTGCAGCCAACTTATGGTGACCCCATAGGGCTTTTAAGGTGTGGTAGAACAGTCCTTGCTCTGACCTCCAGGCCCTATTCTGCCATATTCTCCAATGTCTTTCCAACACCTGGAGGGGCTGTTCTCTCTCTCTCTGTTCAACAGCTGCCACCACCTGGCCTTTGTAGGAATGGCAGACAGGGAAGGCCAGGTTACCTAGCTTCCCTTCCAAGTTCTGAGGCCTTGCCTCTGCATCTCTAGCTATCCAGCGTCTGGTTATCATGGGGACAGCTTACTGCCTTGTGCGCCACAGGAGAAGCATCCACTTGAGAACTGACTGCCCCCCCTCCTGGTACTCCTTTTGAAATAGCATATCCAGGATGGTGGAGGTCTATGTGGTACAGAGAACCACTACTAGCACCAAAAGTTATAAAGTATTTATTAAAAAGAAAGTGTTCACAAGCATACTTTTAGCACAGCCCCAGACTGAGCGAGGAATTCAAAAGAAAAAAGATAAAATGCAATTCCTCTGTCCCTCCCTCTATACATGGCCTAATAGATATTAAATTTAAGGCAAGCTCCTTAGTTTAGAAAGTTACAGGTGATCTACAGGGTTCCCATTACCTTGAGACCTCTTTCAGGGGTGCAGGCCAGCTCATGGTAATGGCTGCCTCCCTCAGACCTCAGTTAAGAGTTCTGTCTGCCTCCTTGCCCTCAGGAGTTTTATCATCTCTTCTCCTCCCACTGACCAGGTCAGGTCAAAAAAGCTTATCCTGAAGTCTCCAGGAGATTCTTCTTTTTTTTCTTTTTTTAAAATATTTTATTAGTTTTCAAACAAGACAGTCTTAAACATTACAATTACAATCTAAAAACCATATAAATCACCAAAGATAAGGAATATATGTGGTGTAACATTACGAGTTATCAACACAAACAGTAGAATAGTAATGGATACGGTGCTGAAATTAAGCTAAAATTTACATCAATTAACCTGACTTGTGATTAAGTAAGGAAATGTGCTCTAAGGGCACATTGAGTAAAAGTGTGCACATCAACTGCATGTGTATTGACAACAGATATTATGAAGACCAAGTATAATGTAATGGGGATTTATTTGAGTAGAGCATGTATTTAGGCATATAGGTATATTTGATTGTCCGGTTGGCAGTCAGGATATTCTTCTTGATGTTTTTCTAGAACTTAATTCTTCCAAATCTCTGCTCCCTGCTAGATATCACCAGTCTAGCTGGTGGAGGGGGGGGATTGACTATTTTATTTCTCTAGCTAGACCTATTCACATTTCTGAAAGGGTGGCTGAGGTGAGGCTGGAAAGCAATTGAATGGACTTCCCCTCCCCTGCCTGTTCTCAGCCAAGAGAGAAAAACCTTTTAAAATGCCAAGTGCAGGTTTTGCTCAGTTCAAATCTCCAAAGAAAAATGCATTTCTCCACACAAGGCAAGAAACATGCTAAGGTGGTTTGCCATTGGATGCCTCTGCTTAGCAACTGTGGACTTCCTCAATGGTTTCCCTTCTATGCACTAACCAGGGCTGATCCTGCTTAGCTTCCAAGATGTGATGAGAACAGGCTACTACTTTGCCTACCTGTCGCCTGTTGAGGATGACCCTCACCCTCTTTGAGTGCACTGATGACTGTTTATTAGATCTCATTTTAAACAGGGTCTCTGTGACTGTGACGGAAATAAAGGTTTGGTGAACAGCAGCAGGTAAACAAAAGAGCTGCAGAGCCACATGATTGAGAATGGTGGGGGCAAGATTGCTTGGAATTCTCAACGAGTGACAGTTAACAGTTGAGAGCCATAGAGAACAATGGAGAGGATAGGGGCAACCTGTTTGGGGGGCTGTAGAATTGGACCCCCTTGTCCAATGTTCTTGAAACTTCGTTGATATCTTGGGGAGAGGCTCCAGTAGCTACCCTGTGCGTTTGAAGCCTCTCCCTTAAACCCCCTTCCCCCCAGCCCCCAGAATATACCCTATGTTTTTGCCATTGACTTAAATGGCCCATAGGATATAATGGGGCCGAATTGATCGGAGAATCAGCCCGAAAGGGGTCCAAATGGGCCATTTTCAGGGGTGCTACTGGCAGCAGCTTTCCAGGGTCTCAGGCTGAGGTCTTTCACTTCACCTATCACCTGGCTCCTTTTAACTGGAGGTTCCAGAGATTGAACCTGGGACCTTCTGCATGCTAATCAGAGGCTCTGCCACTGAGCCACGGCTCTGCCACTTATGGAATGCCACTTTAACAGGTCTTAAGCAAAGAGCTTGCACTGATGTCTCACAATCTTCATAGCAAATCTGATCCATCTGCTCTGATTTTCCAGCGCTTGAGAATTTAGGGTCCCCCGCACTGTTAGTTAAGGAACGGGAAGCCTTAAGTTACCTTTTCAAACACAATCAGGGAGAGTGTCAGTCCATCCACAGCTTTATTTACAAGGTGGGAAAAGATGTCAAGGAAAGGTCCACTGAAGGCAGCCCACCGGGGAATGCAAGCTTGAACAAATCTGAACTGCCAAAATGGGAAAGGGCTAGTTGATCAATCTAAATTTGGCTTTCCGAGTGTACATCATTTACCCTTTAGTAAAGGCATCCAAATATCACTCCTCTTAATATTGTAGAGCCAAAGCTTTTACCAAGCCTAGCAACTATTTTGTTTTGAGCAAGGAATTACCGCTGGCAGCAGAAGTGGCCCAGGGTTCCTGGCAGAGCTGTGCTGAGGTGGGATGGATCAGAACACAACTCTCAGCTGATTCCCTGACTGGTGCTGTTGGCAGCTGTTCCTGAGTCCACATCTGGATAGTGTGTCTTCTAACCTTAAGTCCCTGAGGCCCGTTGTTGGGGTAGGGGACTGAAGCAGGGATGCTTGAACACCTTCCAGTTCAGCTCAGTTCAGGCCCATAACTATAGGGCTTGGCAGCGGCGGCAACGATGGCGGTGAAGCAGTTCCTGACGACCCGGTGGAGCAACGTCGGAGGTGGAGCCCGGAGAAGGTGGAGCCTGGAGAAGGTGGAGCCTTGTAGAGCGTGGTGACATGCGGCGCAGCATGGCGGAGCCACCTGTGGACAGTAGCCGGAACTGCAGCCAACACAGAGCCATGCACCAAGACGAGACCTGCCAGAAGAAGCTGCTCGGGGAAGATCGGCTACAGAAAAGGGCACCAGGACGCCAATATCTGAAGCCGCGGAAGGAAGCCGGATGACAACTAGCCTGGGGTGCTGGTAGGCAGTCACCACCCTGTAGACAATGTGGCCCTAGTCAGGTTAATTGGTTGGTTAGAACCACTATGTAAACCGTCCAGAGACCCTTCGGGGTCACGGCGGTATATAAGCCGAAGGTATAAATAAATAAATATAAATAAACTAGAATTTTGTGTCTTGTGGGACATTTTTTTTTCCTGGTGGGGCAGAAGTTCTCAGTGCAGAAAGAAAAGCCATTTAGCCAATATAAAGCTGTTACCAGGAGAGATCTCTAAATTGCAAGCTGTCAACCACTTGAGATGACAGCTCTCAGCTGCTGCAAGTTAATCACTTCTGCCAACCTAAGCAACAATTCTGATCACAAGCCAGCAGTTCTATAGTCCAGAAAGCTAACATGTAGGCAGAAAAACTCTCTTAAAGGAGACCAGCTTCTTGACACAGAGTTAGAAGTTATCCTAGAGGTCACCTACTCCAACCCCCTTGCTCCATGCAGGAATTAGTCAACTACAGCACCCCAGTGTGCTTAAAGGAGCACATACCTTTAAAAATGTTTTAAAATGACTGAAAAAAGCATTTCCAGGAGAAATTCTTGTGGGGCTGTGCCTATAAGAAAGGGGGGTGGAGCCCCCCAAAGCCCCACCACAGTTACGGGCCTGGCTCAGTTCTTGTTCATCAGTGGTGAACAGGCAGATGAATAATTGACAGGCTGTTTGGATAATTGGAACCTGTTTGTGTGTATTCACAGCCCCAAATTTCACTATAACCAACAATGATTTTTAAGGGGAGGAGGAATCAGGAGACACCTCCAACCTGACCAGCTGAAAGTTGGGTTCTTGCCATCAGAAGTCCCAGAAACTTTGCTCTCTCCCAGAATTGCTAAAATGTAGCTGACTGGAACAAAGTTGATTCATTTGCAAGGTGGTGTTGGAGGAGAGTTTTACAGATACCGTGGACTGCCACAGGGACAAACTAGTGGTTTCTGGATCAAATGAAGCCCGAACTCTCCCTAGAAGATAAAATGACGAAACTGAGGCAATCGTACTTTGGTCACATTATGAGAAGACAAAAGTCACTTGGAAAGGTAACCGTGCTGGGGAAAGTTGAAGGCAGCAGGAAAAGAGGAAGACCCAACGTGAGATGGAGGGACTCAGTCAAGGAAGCCACGGCCATCCATTTGCAAGACTTGAGCGAGGCTGTTAACAAGAGGACGTTTAGAACAAATGCTGTTGGAACTGAACTACAAGAGGACGTTTTGGAAGTCATTCAATTCACAGGGCTGCCCTCAGCTGGAAGCGACTGGTTGGCACTTAACATGCACACAGCAAGTTGTGATCAGAAACACAGCTGATTTCTCTTGTTGTCTTCCCACCTTAAGCTGATGTCTTGGGCTGAAGAGATAAGGAGAGAAATACGCTCTCTCATCTCTCTCTTTTGCAATGGAGAGCTCATAAACCTTGCATCTGTCCCCACTGGAGCTGCCAATGTCCAGGCAGAACCTGGGAGATCTCCCTGAATTGCAACTGATCTCCAGACTGCAGAGGTAAGCTTCCCTGGAGAAAATGGTTGCTTTGGAGGGTGGACTCTGTGGCATTATAGCCCACCAAAGCCCCTCCCCTTCCCCAACCGTGCTCTCCCCAAGTTCCACTTCCAGTTTTCCAGGTGACCTGGAGTTGGCAACTGCAGACCAAACTGGGTGGGGGATGAGTTCATTCTCCTCTTTGTTTTGCAACGTCACTGCGTAGGCGTAGCTATTTTGCTGAGGTGCAATGGGTCAGGACAGGCCTCCCAGCTTCTCATCAACAGGGAGCTGCAAACTCGTTCATCAGCTGTATGAGTTGACCAGTGCAATCCAGCTCACACACTGATCATGAGTGTTGGACCAGGTAAGTTTGACTTCAGAACAGGTTCAGCAAGAAATCCATGTTATCCCTAGCCTGAAATACAGGAGGGAGAAAGTGCTACTCTGGTAACCAGGCAAGAAGAAAAGGCCAGACTCCCAGTTATTTCACCATCCCTGGCCAATCCTGATGCATCTTGCTACTTGCCGATAACAGGGGATAAAGCTAGTGATGGGCATGAACCAGGAAAATGGGGCTCAGTTCATAGTTCATGGCATGTCTGGTCCACGAACCACGAACTATCATGAATGCTTAGCCGTCAAATGAACTGGTTTGGATTGTGAGGCTGCCTGTCATTTCCCCAGAAAGCACTTTCCTGGGGGCACCTTTTTTTGGGGGGGGGTCATAACACAGACCCCATAAATCCAGTCCACACCAAACTTGGATGGCAGGTAGAGTAGAGTCATCCAGAGATCCCCTGTGAGTTTGGTGTCTCCAGCTTGCACGGGATCCATTCTATACACTTCTCTGAACCTCCTGAACCTGCTCCTGTCAAAATGACATTGACAAATGGTCATTTTTACAGGCATGGGTTCAGGAGGTTCAGGAGTGTATAGACCGGATCCTGTACAAGCTGAAGACATCAAAGTCACTGTGGATCTCCCCCATATGCTCCTCTACATGCTCTCCAAGTTCCACCCCCCTTGTAGACTTGAGGTTTGGTAAATGTTTAGATTGAGTGGGGACAGTCTACCTGGAAATGTATCCATTCACGAACCTCCATGAACTGCTTGAAGGTTTGTGGAAAGTTCGTGCCAGTTGACTTGCTATGGACTTCACTTCACAAACCACCCAAAATCTGTCATGAACTTTAGTTGATGAGCCGGTCCGTGTCCATCCCTAGATATAGATGCGCCATGCTATTCTCTTCAGTGCCTGTAGAAGGGTTTTGAAGTCTGACCGTGTACCACAGAGTTATCTCAATAGGTTTGGCCTTGCTCAGATCTTGCAAGCTGAAGGCCTTGGCTTCCTTTATCAAGTCCATACATCTCATGTTGGGTCTTTCTCTTTTCCAGCTGCCTTCAACGTCTCCTAGCATTATTGTTGTTGTTTTTTTCTAGTGGGATTTGTCTTGACATAATGTGATCAAAGTATGATTGCAGCCCATCAAATCCTAAATACTTGTTAGGAATGACAGCCTCCAGGTGGGACCTGGGTTCCCCCAGAATAACAGCTCATCTCCAGACTACAGAGAACAGTCTCCCTGGAGAAAATGGATGCTTTGGAGGGTGGACTCTGTGCCATTGTAACCCACTGAGGTTCCTGTCCCGCCCAGGCTCCGTCCCCCCATCTCAAAGAATTCCCCAACCTGGATCTGACAAGGTGCTGGTTCTTACCTTTAAAGCCCTTTATGGTCAAGGACCTACATACCTGAGGGACCACCTTTCCCCACATATTCCCCAGAGAGCACTGCGGTCAGGGGCCCAGAATCGACTGGCCCTCCCGAGTCTTAAGGAGGCCAGGCTGGTGACAACCAGGTCCAGGGCTTTCTCAGTGGCGGCACCATCCTGGTGGAATGAGTTCCCAGAGGAGATCAGGGCCCTGCAGAACCTATTACAGTTCCGCAGGGCCTGTAAAATGGAGCTCTCCCGCCAGGCCTTTGGAGCCACCACCACCTCTAACAACTAGAATGAGAAGCCCTGCTGTCCTGGAATTTATATTAACAACCGTGCCAGCCATCGGAGGGACACCTGAAAACAGGGCTCTTTTTGTTGCAGGAACTCCTTTGCATCTTAGGTGACACACCCTTAATGTAGCCAATCCTCCAAGAGCTTACAGAGCTCTTCTTACAGGGGCTACTGTAAGCTCTTGGAGGACTGGCTACATTAGGGGTGTGTCGCCTAATATGCAAAGGAATTCCTGCTACAAAAAGAGCCCTGAAAGATCTGTGCTGGTCATGGGGAGAGAAAGCCGATGGTAGCTGTCACGAACTCTATAACAGCAAAACTAGTACTTATCATGTAATTGTAACCTTTTAAATACTGTTTTAAATGTTTTATTGCACTATTTAAATGTTTTCGGCTGATTTTATGTAAGCCGCCCTGAGCCGGCCTTGGTTGGGAGGGCGGGGTATAAATTTGAATAAATAAATAAATAAGCTTATGCCCCCCCCATCCCCATCCTGGCAACCCCAGTACCCACCCGAGTGATAAGAGACCCAGTGACAAGAGACCCAGGGGCATGCTAATGTAAATCAAGAGATTTTCCTTCTCTGTGGATTCCATCACATTCAACATCAAAAATCTGGATCCAAGCATTGCTATTCATATCATGTCAATTCTTCAGGGTTCTAACTTTTGGTTCTGTATCGGAATACCAGTTAAGAGATCAAAGCCCTGCAACTGGAAGCTGGGACCACTGGAGCAAACTGGAAATTTCTTTCAATGCCGAATCGACCATAAAGTTTCTGAATAGACAAGGCACTGCTTTGAAAGTCGTACGCTTTCCCTCCGTGTTCATGGAGCAGAATTTAGAACAGCATATCGTCTGGAGAATGCCGTAATAAGGGCTTGAGTGTAAAAATGCTGATAAAGGAGTCTGGCTTTTTTTTTTGAGATTTCTTTTCACTCCATTCCGTCAAATGGCAGAATTCAGTCTACCGAGATGGATGTGTTTCCTCATTTTATTTTATTTTTGCTCTTGTGACTGGAGAAGAGGGAAAAGCTGACAAAACATTTTTATTTTATTTTTTTTCTTCTTTATGAAATAAATAATAGCTGTTACTCTAAATAAACCCATGGTGGAAATTTGTCGGGGAAAAGGTGTCATTTGTGCAGCCATTTGTCAAACGTGGAAATGTGTTTGAGCGATTTCACTGGGTTCTTTGTGCATGAACAGAAAAGGGGGGGGGGGCAACAAGAATAAGGTCAGGCTGATGGCAGGACTGCAAAGAACTCCTGGTGTGCACTAGCGCCATCTAGCAAATTTGCAAGATAATACACCTCAGAACAATTTTTTTTCCCCTGAAGATACTGATGAGATGAATTTGTGCAGGACACATGCAATGGGAAGTTTGTGATTCTGTGATCGGAGAGACTGCCTGGTTACAAATGCACCTGAGAAGATCAGTTATGGCCTCTATTGCAGAAACTACAGATTAATCATCATTTCATATTTCATTTTTAACTTTCTAGTCCTCATGGTGCCCTGGCCTGGATAGCCCAGGCTGCTCTGATCTTGTCAGATCTTGAAAGCTAAGCAGGGTCAGCCCTGGCTAGTACTTGGATGGGAGACCACCAAGGAATTCCAGAATCTCTATGCAGAGGAAGGCAATGGCAAACCACCTATGTACATTGCTTGCCTGGAAAACCCTAGGGATGCCAGAAGGTAGTTGCGGCTTCATGGCAATAAAAGTTGTCATGGTTATGGGGAAATATCAGAGAAATCTGAACAACATGTGAAATCAAAGCATTTGTAGACTGGGGAGGGGCTTCACAGTCAGTACCCTTGGGAGCAGCTCAGCTCATGAGAGGCCATTTTTTTGGCCAATTTTCTTTGGCTGCAGCCTTCACTGCATGACATCTCATGCAAGTCTTGAGGGACAGCCCTTGGAGAGTTCTGTGCCAGGGCTTCAG
>NW_015173788.1:65924-107452 GCF_001447785.1 Gekko japonicus
GCAGGAAGAGACAGGTGACAAAAACCTAAATGAACTCGCTCAGTTTGGAGTGAGTGAATGTAGAAACGTGATTGGGTAGTACTCGTCATCAACAGCAGCACTACCAGGAACTATGGAATCTGAGCTTAAGTAAGCTGTTGTGATACCTTGAAGTCGGCTATGAGCACGGTCATTGAGCAGTTCCATATCGGAGTTGGTTGGACAGAGAATTGCCCTTTTTGCAAAGTCTGGGGAACCTGAGGGTTCCAAGGTGTCTCCAAAGCTTTCTGTAGATATGTTTCCATGATGAACTATATTCTGTGGAATCTCAATGAAGTCAGTTCCCAGAATCAACAAGCCCCTGGTTTCCACCTGCTGAAAACACATGCCACAGAAACACTGTTACCTTCATGGCTTGCTTGTAGGAATATCTAGGTGTTTCTATAAAGGTAAAGGTTCCCTTGCTCGAAAGCCAGTCGAGTCCGACTCTAGGGTTGCGGTGCTCATCTCCGTTTCAAAGCCAAAGAGCCAGCGGTGTCCGAAGACGTTTCCGTGGTCATGTGGCCGGCATGACTAGACACCAAGGCGCACGGAATGCTGTTACTGTGTTTCCTCGAAAATAAGACACTATCTTATATTTATTTTTTCTCAAGAAGACACACTAGGGCTTATACCACAAATGCATAGAAATCCTGCTAGGGCTTATTTTTGGGGTAGGTCTTATTTTCGGGGAAACAGGGTACATTCCCACCGAAGTGGTACCTATTTATCTACTTGCAATTTCTTGCTTTCGAACTGCTAGGTTGGCAGGAGCTGGAACTAGAGACGGGAGCTCACTCCGTCATGCGGCAACTCAGGTCTCGAACTGCTGAACTACTGACCTTCCACAGCCTGCATTTCAGCATCTTAACCACTTGAGCCATCACAGCTGTAGATGTTTCTAGCTTGCAGCAATTGGAAACAAGAAACGTTGAACTAGATGGTCAGATCTGAGCAGCAGCTGCCATAGGAGACTGGCTTTCAAATCAGCGACTTTCTGAACCACACTGAATACTCCGAGATCCTTAATATATTAAGCAATGAATATGCATGCCCAGCCCTCTACAAAATGTGCCATATAAGAAGGGAGGAAAGCTATGGATGATGACAGATGTTCCATATACAATGTATAATTTTGCATTGTGTTTCCTGAAATGCTGTAATAGTAGGCCTATTAAGTTAACGAGGGGTTACGCTAGCTCTGAAAAATTAGCACCAAAAGCAAAGGAGCAGGAAAACCGATAAATTTAAATAATATATGAGAAAATGTAACAGACACACCTGAACAAAAACAAGAGACATGCATACATGCACAGACCCATAAATCTCACCTGTACATAGTCCAAACAGGCTATACGAGTATAATTATACATCTTACAGATCAAGATGGGTAGCTGTGTTAGTCTGTCTGCAGCAGTAGGAAAGAGCGAGAGTCCAATAGCACCTTAAAAAAGGTAAAGGTTCCCTTGCTCGAAAGCCAGTCGAATCCGACTCTAGGGTTGAGGTGCTCATCTCCGTTTCAAAGCCAAAGAGCCAGCGCTGTCCGAAGACGTTTCCGTGGTCATGTGGCCAGCATGACTAAACACCAAGGCGCACGGAACGCTGTTCCCTTCCCACTGAAGTGGTACCTATTGATCTACTTGCAATTTCTTGCTTTCAAACTGCTAGGTTGGCAGGAAATAGCACCTTAAGGACTAACAAAATATGTGTCAGGGGATGAGCCTTCGTGAGTCACGGCTCACTTCTTCAGGTTAAGAACATAAGAACATAAGAGACGCCAATGTTGGATCAGGCCAAAGGCCCATCCAGTCCAACACTCTGTATCACACAGTGGCCAGAAGTACCAGTGCCATCAGGAGGTCCACCAGTGGGGCCAGGACATTAGAAGCCATCCCACTGTTGACCCCCCCCCCCAAGCACCAAGAAGACAGACCATCACTTGCCCCAGAGCCCCTATCTATACCTTGTGGCTAATAGCCACTGATGGACCTCTGCTCCATATGCTTATCTAATTCCTTTTTGAAGCCGTCCATAAGAACATAAGAAGTGAGTAGTGACTGACAAAAGCTCCTCCCCTGCCACAAATTTTGCTAGTCTTTAAGGTGCAACTGGACTCTTGCTCTTTTCTACTTATACAGCTTATAGATGTTGTTTTTCCCCTCTCTTCTAATTCGGGAATTAGCCCCTGGAAGTCAGTTGCATTAAGCAGCTATGGAGGCAAATATGGACTGCGGGGCTACTCATAGGCCTGGCCTGTGGAGAGCGTGGTGAGTTTGTTCTCCTGTCTGAAGCCATTATGAATAATACTTGCAGCCAATGAAAACTGATTAAAGAAGGTGAGAGGACTGGAGGTATGAATTTCTACACTTCAACCCATTAGAGGCAGCAAGGAGTGCCTAGGGAAGGCACAGGAAATACTATTAATAGGTGAACCCCAGGATGGACAGCTAAGAATGAAGGCAAGATCTGTAAAGAATAGGGAAGAAGTTGGAAGAAAATGACTGTTATGCCTAAGGACAAAGAGAGCTTTCATTTGGAAGGTATGCTGTCTCCCTGGTAGATGGCTCCAAGATGTTGGCTGCGATCACACACACTAAATAATCAACTTTCAGTGCACTTTCCAACCAGATTTTACTGTGTGAACAGACAAATTCCAATTGGAAAGTACATCGAAAGTGGACTGAAGATGGATTGTTTAGTGTGTGTGGCCATAGCCATTGAGAAGGTTTAGTTGGTCTCATCAGACCCACTGATCCATACCCCTTCTTATTTATCCATATGGACATAAATGATGTGGCTAGGTACCACCCTGAGGAGCAGCAATGTACATAGCAGGTGGCCTCGCCTGTGCCCGTGGCAAGTTCTCCTATGCGTTCAGTTGCTACAGCCCTGTCATGGCCCTGATGCCCCAAAACCACCTGCTACCACCTTCTGGAAAGGAGACAACACCCATGCCCCCCCCCCAGCGCGGCTTGGTGGTGACCCACCACATGAACTTTCACAAGAAAGATAGTGTTGTTGTGGGGAAAGGAATTGGTTTTTTTACAAAGTTTCGCTTTTTTAGTTATAGCCATTGATTCCTCAATGGTGTAGTGGTTAGGAGCGTGGACTCTAATTTGGGAGAACTGGGTTTGATTCTCCACTCCTCCACTTGCAGTTGCTGGATGACTTTGGGCAAACCATAGTTCTGTTGGAGCTGTTCTTGTAAAAAAATCAGAGCTCTCTCAGCCTCACCTCCCTCACAGGGTGTCTGTTGTGGGGAAGGGAAGGGAAGGGAAAGGAGTTTGTAAACCGCTCTGAGACTCCGAGTGAAGGGTGGGGTATAAATCCAATCTCCTCCTCCTCTCCTCCTCCTCTGTCCTCTTTTTTGTTGTTGTTTAAAAGAGAAATTTCTCCCCCATTTGATTTCTTTTTGAATAGAAATTAACACACACACCCTTTGTAATGTCAGCCCTTGTGGTTATTTTATGTTGCACATCACAGGGTGGTGTTTTAGCAGGAGGACAGAAAGGCTTGCCTGCCTCTGAGCATCTACAGAGTGGATTTCTGAAATTTTATGGAACCTCCCTCCTGCCTCTCCTCTCTTCAAATTTCTCTTCAATCAAAATGGAAGTTATTAGTCTCAAAATTCCTATAAGGAAAAACATAAATGGATTGTTGGATTTCAAGTACAAATTGGGTAAAGAGGAATTACAAGAATTTCTCTTAACAATGTTTAGGGAAAAGATGATCTTAAGTCTTTAAATTATTTGTCGTAGGTGCCACTGGACACAAACCTCATTCCCACATCTGTTTGTTAACTCTTGTATTTGCATGCAAATTCACTGCCATCCATAGATCTTTCTTACATCCAATCACAGCTATAATCACCCAGTATTTCTGCATCTTTACTCTAAATGGCCCTTTCTGACAACACCCCCCACCCCCTGTAAGTAGTGGTTGAGGCGGTTCTGTTCCACTGTATCTGAGGAAGTGTGCTTGCACACAAAAACTTATACCATGAATAAATCTTCGTTGGTCTTGGAGGTGCCACTGGACTCAAACTTTGTTCTACTGCTTCAGACCAACACCTGAATCCATGTTTAAGAAAGACCATCCTTTTAGATGTTTATATAGTAACCAAAAAGGGTGGGAAACAAATAAGACAAACTAGGTGTGATTATACCACTTGGTTAATATGACATGATAGGTATTAAAGGGACATAGTGAGATGACTCTCATAACTAAAATAAAGTAAATGAGGGTAACTTGTTCAAAAAGAATAAGAACATAAGAGAAGCCATGTTGGATCAAACCAATGGCCCATCCAGTCCATGTCACGCAGTGGACAAAACCAAGGTGGCATCAGGAGGTCCACCAGCAGGACCAGAGCTCCAGAAGCCCTCGCACTGTTGCCCCCCCCAAGCACCAAGAATGCAGAGCATCACTGCCCCAGAAATAGTTTGCCTTCTATACCTTGTGGCTAATAGCCACTGATGGACCACTGTTCCATACGTTTCTCCAATCCCCTCCTGAAGCTGTCAATAGTTGTAGCTGCCACCACTTCCTGTGGCAATGAATTCCATGTGTTAATTACTCTTTAGGTGAAAAAGTACTAGATGGAATAGAAGAGGAGAAGGACACAAAATATAGTGGGATCTGCTACAGCCGTCCAAATCAAGCAGAAAACAACTCTTCCTTAAACAGATTTCAATTATTTCAAGCAAGCAAGATGTTATCGTATAGGAAATTCCAACTAACATGACACATATTGGAAGTCAAACTCTGTTAAGCACAGGTCATGTATTAAATTTAAGACCTACCATGCTGACAACTTCCTCCATCAGAAGATGGATAAAGGAATGACATACTTTTAACTAATAGAGAGTTTGGTGGATGAGGGGAACGCATTAGAAAACTTGAGGGAAAGTGACCATGAAATGCTGGGATTTATGATCTTGCACGAAGGAAGAAGTATACATAATAAAACATGTACTTTGGCCTATTAGAGAGTTGATTATAATAAATGTGGAGAAATGCTTGGAACAATTCCATGGCTAGATTCACCTTAAACAAGAAAAAAAATCCATGATGGTTTGGAGTTTTATGGGGAAATAAGATGTATGGAAGGCACAATCACAAAAATATCTAATAAAATAGATGTACGGGACTCATCTCGAAAAAATCCTCAATATGGTGGCAAGAGGAATTCATGGATGGCTTAAGAATTTTAAAAGACATGTATCAGAAATGGAAGGAGAATAAGATGATCATAGATAGGTAGCTCAAACCAATAGGGATTGTGTTGCGAAAGCTAAAGGGCAGAATGAACTGAGATTAGCAAGAATTGTTCAGAACAACAAACATGTTGCTTTTTCAAAGATATGTTGAAAGTAAGTTGAAGAATAAGGAAGTAGTAGGTTCATAGCTTGATGAAGACAGCAAACTGTTAACAGGTGACAGGAGTTACCCAGCTCTGTCTTCCATTTTTCTGTCTTCTCCTGTAAAGGGCATTGTACTGAATTTAAGGATTATGGATGGGCACGAACTGGGAAATGGAGGTTCATCCTGGTTCATGGTTCGTGAGGTCACATGAACCACGAACCTTCACGAACCTCCCCATTTACTGAACTGGTTTGGTTTGTGAGGTTTGGGGGAAGATCTGAGATCTTACCTCCCTCCTTTCTGCTGGTGGCAGCTTCCCTAGTCCAGCAGAATGGAAAGAGGGGACGTCAAGGTTTCTCTCTCACACCCCAGTCCAGGGATGGGGAGAGAAACCAAGCGTTCAGGAACAATTAAACAAACACCAGGAGAATATCTGTACACTCTCCACTGTGCCCACTACTAAAAAGGAAAGTCCAAAAAAAGTTTCCTGGGCTTGGCCGGATATTACAGGAAATTCTGCACGCACTTCAGTGCCCTCGCCAGTCCCCTGACTGACTTGTGCAGGAAAAAACAACCTGTTAAAGTTGTATGGACAGAGCAGTGTTAACAAGCCTTTGAAGCTTTAAAAAGGGGTCTTGTGCAGTCACCTGTTCTGCTTGCACCTGACCCTGGACAGGAATATACTGTCCAAACCGATGCCAGCCAATATGGTGTTAGGGCGGTTCTCTGCCAACACGGTCCTGAGGGTGAGTTACATCCTGTGGTATTTTTGAGCAAAAAGCTCTTACCCAGAGAAAGAAACTGGTCTGTTATTGAGAAAGCAATAGCCATTTAAAGAGAATGTTCCCTTTAAATGGCTTTTGCAAGTGGGCGCTGCATGCGAGTGAAGTCCAAGCAGTGAGTTCACCATTAACGGGTGAACTCGCCATTTGGACTTCATTCTCATGTGGCACCCACTTGCAAAAGCCATTTAAAGGGAATGCTTGGAAGTGGGGGGAGAGCGAAAGGGATTACTAAAATGGTTTGCATCCTGCTCCCTCTTGCTCCCCCCTGTTCCCCCCCCAAAGCCCATGAACCTCCAAAAACCACATGGAGGGTTGTGGGAGGGTTGTGTTTAGGGATAGGCACAAACCTCAGTTTGCCAACCATGAACCAGCTATGTTTGTAATGAAATTAGGTTTATGACAAGGTTCGTGCCCATTATTAAGGATACAGTTCAAGATAGTCTACATTGAACCTGACAAGGAGATGCTCAGGGATTATTTAGCAACTTTAAGTGTATTTAATTCTTCAGGATGAACTGCATTACTGTGTATTCAAGGAACTTGCTGGTTTTTCTTTCAGAATCTCTGCCTGTGATCTTTGAGATTTGTTTGGAGAAAAGATGAGGGGCCTATGCAGCGCTCCAGAGAAACCTATTTATTTCTTATTTATTTCATTATATTTATACCCCGCCCTCCCCCCACTTCTGGCTATTTAGGTCCCTAGCCGTAATAAAAATATAAATGATGACACACGAAAACAAAATAAGACATCAAAAGAAAGAGTAAGACATAATTTCATTTTTGTGTGCATAAACAAAGTTGTGAAACGTATCAAAGGCCAAGCAAGTGTCTACATGTATTTAAACTGAGGCCTGGGCAAATTGGCTCTGTTGGTAGGGTTACCAACTATGGTTTGAGAAATTCATGAAGATTTGGGGTGAACCCTGGGAAGGGCAGTGTTTGGAGGGGGATTCAGCAGGGAAATGATGCCATGGAGCCCACCCACCAAAACAGTCATTTCCTCCATGGAAACTGGAGATCATTGGAATTCTAGGAAATCTCTGGTGCTCACCTGGAGGTTGGCAAGTTTACCTGTTGACCCCCTCTGATTGGCCCTGGGTGCCAGCAGACTAGAGACGTGCAAATGTGGTTAAGAGGTTACTAAAAGGGAAAAAGGACTATCCAGGAAATTCAGTTTTGAAAGATGGCTGGGTAGATACTACAGCAAAAGACCTGTAAACGTCTAGTAAACAGTGCAGCGAATACTAGAAGCCAAGAATGATGTGTCAAGAACAAATGGTGCCAAACTAATCTTATTGTATTTTTTCATCAAGTTACTAGTTTCGTAGGCCAAGTAAATCCTGCTGGCGTGTTATTCTATTGAAGCATTTGACAAGGGGCGATTTTGCACTAGAGCTGCCTCGCGGCGCAGCCGCCATTTGCCCCAACACAAACATGTCAATTTCACACCCGAAGCTGCGGGGCTGCATTTTGACTCGCAGCTTCACCCGATTTCCTCCGCAGTTTCGTGATCCTGGTTTTTGAGGATCACGAAACTGCGGAGGAAATCGGGCGAAGCCGCGAGTCAAATGCAGCCCCGCAGCTTCGGGTGTGAAATTGACAAATAGTGTCGGGGCAAACAGCACCTGCACCATGAGGCAGCTCTAGTGTGAAATCGCCCAAGGTCTCTTGCCAGTTGATAAACTGATAAAATGTGGACTAGATGATAGGTGGATTGACAGCTGGTCAAAGAACCCTTCTTAAAGACTGTTTATTATCAGACTCTTCTTCACATTGGTTACAGGTTTTGAGTGGACTTCTTCTACTAGTCTCTGCCCTAGGACTAGACCTTTTAAGCATCTTTTGTAATCATTTCGGTCAATGTGTGAAGGCCCTGACCTGGGATGGGAGCCCACCAAGGAAGTCCAGGGTCATGACACAGAGGCAGGCAAATGCCAAACCACTTCTGAACATCTCTTGCCTTGAAGACCCTACGGGGTCACCATAAATGGGCGGCAACATGATGCCACTTTCCACCACCACTGAATGTGTGGAGGGAATTCTTATTAAGTTTTGCAAAGGAGGATGGTGATAATATTCAGTTGGAAATCTTCAGCTCTCAGTTGGAATTCTGCAGCTTAGATTCAGGAATGAAAACCAAAGTCTTAAGTATACGGTGGGCTATACCTTGATGTATAGCAGCAGAACCAAAAAGATGTAGGGTTCATAGCAGATCACAGATTGGACAGGAATCAGCAGTGTGATGCAGGTGGGGAAAAGGCAGATGCAGCTTCGAGGTGTTTTAACGGAAGTGCCGTTATCAAGCCATGAGAAGAAATAGTTCCTCTGTATTTTGCTCTAGTCCAATCTTATCTGGAGTTCTAAGTTCAGCTCTGGATGTCGCAGTTTAAAAAGACTGTTGGCAAATTTTAAAAAGACTGTCGCAGGGAGCGGTGGCACAGGCTGTAAAAAGCCTGCAGTAATCTATCATTGAACAGCCTTAATGGCTGTTCGAGTCCCACCGCGGCCAGGGTGAGCTCCCGGTCCTCGTCCTAGCTCCCGCCCACCCAGCGGTTCAAAAGCCCTCGGGCAAGTAGATGAATGGGTACTCACTCCTAGGAGTGGGGGGCACCTTCCTCCATGAACTGGAGTGCAGCAGAAGCGGCAACTAAAGCGGAGACGGTGACAGATGGCGAATGAAGATCCTGCGATCTGGTGAACATGGTGGCAGCTGACGGCGAAAGGCAGCAAGCGACCCGGACAGTGATTGGCCTGGAGGGCGCGGTGACGAGACGACGCAGCGTGGTTGGAGCCTATGAGGACGGAGACCAGCTGCTGCAGCCGTCATACAGCCGTGCGCCGCACGGACTGTGCCTGAAGGAGTCGCTGCGAAAAAAAGAACAGACCTCACCGAGGGGGAAAAAACCCCCAAAACCGCCGCCTGGAGACAGAAGATCCCTCCATGGATGATAATAATAATAATAATAATAATAATAATAATAAATTGGAGTTTAATCAGAGGAGAACAATGGCAATGGTCAGAGGTAGACCTGGAAACTAAGGCTGTATCTGCACAGCAAGGATTCTTCCGTTTGGAGCTCTTCACCAGACAGAGAGTGCGGCCCGTCACTGTGTGATCAGGCACAACTGCGGGGGAGTCTTATTTTTTTTTTTGCTGTTTGTTTCCCATGCGCATAAATGAGGAATCACACCTCCGCACTGAGGACTCCCCTATGGAGTATGCGATGATGCGCATATTGCGAAGGGGGGGGGATCCAGCACCGAGAGGGGGGATCCAGCACCTGATCAGACCATCTTGACGGCTTGAGAGCATGCTTGAGCGGTCAGATGGGAAACTCCATTCATGGACTGTTGGAGCCCATTTACTATTGGACTTTCCCCAGTGTCTTTTAACTCTGCTTCTGTGGTGGAGCAGCAGGGGTCACCAATGACTGCGGGACACTTCCCAGATGTTGCTGTCTGATCTGCCAGGCATCCTTTAGCTCTGTCAAGGGAAATGTCCTTGCTTTAGCTACACCTTTCACTTGTTATGTCGGCTGTTGGCTGGGTATATGGTGCCAAATCTGAGTTCAGGAATTCCTGGAGATTTGGTGGGTTGAACCTGGAGAGGAGAACGACCTTAGAGGGGTATAATGCCCTAGAGTACAGCCCCACCCACCTCACAGGGTGTCTGTTGTGGGGAGGGGAAGGGAAAGGAGTTTGTAAGCCGCTCTGAGACTCCAAGTGAAGGGCGGGGTATAAATCCAATCTCTTCTTCTCTTCTGTCAAGGGAAATGTCCTTGCTTTAGCCACACCTTTCACTTGTTATGTCGGCTGTTGGCTGGGTATATGGTGCCAAATCTGAGCTCAGGAATTCCTGGAGATTTGGTGGGTTGAACCCGGAGAGGAGAACGACCTTAGAGAGGTATAATGCCCTAGAGGCCACTCTCCAAAGCTGCCATTTTCTCAAGGGGAACTGATCTCTGTAGTCTGGAAATCAGTTGTAATTTCAGGGGGGTCTCCAGGCTCCACCTGGAGGTTGGCAACCATCTCTGGTGATGGCCTTGTCTCCATTTTAATAACGAATGGGACTGTTTTGTTACCAGGTACTGTGGGATTATTGCATAGAGGAAGACTCCACCCTTAGTTGACTCTAATCCGGGAAAATTGGGTTTGATTCCCTACTCTTCCACATGTAGCTGCTGGTGTGACCTTGGGTCAGTCACAAGTTCTCTCAGAGCTGTTCTCCCAAAAGGAATCCTCAAAAGAGCTCTCTCAACCCCACCTACCTCACAGGGTGTCTGTTGTGGGGAGAGGAGGAGGAGGAGAGTGGATTTATACCTCGCACTTCACTCTGCATCTCAGAGCAGTTTACCAACTCCTTTCCCTTCCCCTCCCCACAACAGACATCCTGTGAAGTAGGTGGGGCTGAGAGAGCTCTCTCCAGAACTGTCTTTGAGAGAACATCTCTGACAGGACTATGGCTTGCCCAAGGTCATCCAGCAGCTGCCAGTGGAGGAGTGGGGAATCAAACCCGGTTCTCCCAGATTAGAGTCCACGCACTTAACCACTACACCAAACTGGAAAGGAAAGGAGATTATAAACTACTCTGGGACTCCAAGTGAAGGACAGGGTATAAATCCAATCTCCTCCTCCTCCTCAAATAGTAAAACACAGAGAGGATGCTTGCAGTCAATTTAGCTCATTTTCACCACTGATATGCTCATCTACATTAAAAACCACAAGCCCACCATAATAGGCAGCACAGCCTGTACGTTATCTTATTGCCTTCCTTGCTGAATATACTTTTCATTCCCAGCCAGCCCACTGAACTCATGGTAGCTTCTTTAACGAGGCCGAACGTTTATTATGCTGTGTGCACTGGGCGTCAAAAATACACACCGGAGAGCAGCAGCTCACCTCTGTATGCCTCCATTTACACTTAACGCAACCCCCCTAAGCCCTTCTCAGTAGGGGATCCCAGTTCTGTTTCCCCCTTCGACAGAGTCTGAGGAATGCTGGCTGCCGGGCATGCAGCTTTCGAGATGAGGGTCGAGACCAGTGTTGCCTCTAAGCTGAGTTAGGGTGAGCTAGCTCACAGTTCTTTAGCCTCCGGCTCACCCATTTTTGTCTTAGCTCAGGAAGGGATGGCTCCAGAGCAAACCACTTTATGCAGTAGCCAAATCGCTCGCTCACCACTTTAATGCCAGTAGCTCACAAAGTAGAATTTTTGCTCACAGGACTCCACAGCTTAGAGGGAGCATTGGTCAAGACTGGGGTAGGGAAGCCTCCAATCCCCTCTGTTGCCTGCAACTCCTCCACCGACCACCAGGAGGGCCACCACTGTTCACCACACACTTGCCCTTCCTCAGTGCTGCTGGGCAGCTGGGAGTGCGGGCACAGACAGGTGGCAGGGGAGGTGTGTGGGCGGGGGTCATCAGCAGTGTGCCCCACCAGAAGTCTTGGGCCCCAGCAGCTGCCCCACCTCAGGGTATGCTGACAATGGCCCTGCCCCAGCCATAGAGGGTGGGGGGCTAAGGTCTGCCTGTGTCATCAAGGAGAAACAGAAGAAGAAGAAGAGGAGGAGGAGGAGGAAGAGGAGGAGGACGCGGAGGAGGAGATTGGATTTATTCCCCACCCTTCACTTGGAGTCTCAGAGTGGCTTGCAAACTCCTTTCCCTTCCCCTCCCCACAACAGACACTCTGTGAGGTAGGTGGGGCTGAGAGAGCTCTTGAGAGAACTGACCTTTTGAGGACAGCTCTGACAGTAACTGCTTGCCCAAGGTCATCCAGCAGCTGCAGGTGGAGGAGTGGGGAATCAAACACGGTTCTCCCAGATTAGAGTCCGTGCCCTTAACCACTACACCAAACTGGGCAGAGACAGGCCAATTTGAAGGTATCATTTAGAAAGATCCTTTCCCCGCATTGGTTTAAAGTCAAAGTGATGGTGTCCATTGAGGATTAGTGCCTCCAGCATCATTCTAGACATGCTAGTTATCCCAGGTTGCATTTTTCAGATTTAAACTCCAGCTAATGCTGCTTTGTGATGGGGGGGTGCTCCGTGAACCATTGACAGGTGGATAATAAATGGAATTACCTATCTCTGTCTTCCGTGTGCTTCTGGCTTAACATTTGACCACGTAGGTGATAGCCTTCTGTTTCCCCCAGAAAAGGATCTCTTTTTTGCTGGCTAGCTTGCTTGTGAAACCCAGCAGGGGAATGAAGCTCCGGGTCCCGTGCCGTTCCTTAATTGAACCTGCATCGCCTGTGGGAATAGAAAGCACAGCCATTCTAGCCCACTTTTCCCCTCTGTGGTTTCCGCCATTTCATTACCTTGCGGGAATTGCATTGACCTTTTGCTTTTATTTAAGTTTAATTTTATATGGCTGCAAGCTCGAAAATGAGACTTCAGCCGGACACAGAATACACACATTACGTGTTGATGAACTATATTGACACAGCGGCTGAATTTCTACTTTGAGGCAGTCGCAAGAAGGAAAGTGTTAGATTGAGACGGGAGGACCGGCAGGGCGCTGGCGTAGACGACAAGAACGTCATGGTACTAGAGACTGGGCAAACTGTCCAAGCCTCTGAAGGGTCAGAAATTGCTACCATGGCATGAGTCAACACCGACTTTCCCAAAGGGTCTTTTGCAGTGTTGAGGAAGCCCAAGAGACAAAAGGTGGAGAAAATGATTGCTTCTTGACTTCTGCAGCACTACAAAGCAACGATGGGCGCGATCGCATGCAGAATTAGCCGTGCCATAGGCACGAATGTCGGGTGGATTTAAAGGGCACAATCAGACACAAACAACTGGGAACTGCCCCGCACCCATCGGCAACCTGTTTTGCTCTGCCGCAGAAGCGGAGTAAAAAGGCACCAGGGAAAGTCCAGTAGCAAACGGGTTGCCATGGGCCATGGACGGACTTTCCCCTGTCGGATCGCTCCAGTGCACCCTCATGGTGTCCGGATGGTCTGATCAGGCCATCCCAACTCTGTGCCATTGTTTTTCCCCCCTTCTCAGCATGTGCATCATCGCAAACTCCATAGGGAGACCTCAGTGTGGAGATGTGATTCATTGATTCCCCGTTTAAGTGCATCCAGAACAAACAGCAACCCTGATTTACCTGCGGTTGCGTCTGATCACATTGTGGCGGGCTGCCCCCGCAGCTTCAAAGGACTGTGTGATCGTGCAACTGTGGGTCCAATTCCCCCGGAGGAAATAGTCTTGCCCCCCCCCCCCCGTGTTATCTCACGCGTGTGACCGCCACTGATGCATTGCATTCTACTGGGACATTTTACTCATTGTATTCCAACTCGGCTTGGGTTGTCCTCTGTTAGATTCTGTGTATAGGATAAAGAAACAGTGTTCCCAAACGAAACAACAACAGAACACCACTGGTGGTCACACACAGCTCACAACTCAAATCAGTTCAACACGTCATTAATTTACAATCTATGCTGGATAATGGCACAGACAGCCCTCCCCAACCTTAAACTTTTTAAATCCCCATAATGCACTACCTAGCCTAGGCTAGCCTGATCCCGTCATATCCTGGAAGCTAAGCAGAGTCAGCCCTGGTTAATATTTGGATGGGAGACCACTAAGGAAGTCCAGGGTTGCTATGCAGAGGCAGGCAATGGCAAGCCACCTCTGAATGTCTCTTGCCTTGAAAACCCTATGAGTTCATCATAACTCAGCTACAACTCGATGGGAAAAAACCCCCAGAAACAAAACATGGGCATAGAATATGGGATCAGGGCCTGTAATAAACCAAGATGCCAACTTTGTCTCATGTATAACACAATCACCAGACCTACCAACACCAACACCAGTTTCATTCATTTGCTTATCTTCCAATGTGATGTATGTCATCAAGTGTCATCAAGTGTCAACAATGCACTTCTACCATCTACATGAATGGACCTAAATCTTTTTTTAAAGTTTTATTTATGTTTTTATCATAATATAATACATTACATGTAAAAATCTATATATACATTTGAGTCTAATTTTCTCCTGTTTTCCTTCTATAGATACAATATCAAATTTAGTTTATCTATTTGTATCAACTCTAAAAGCTTAACCCTTATTTCTTCTCTTGACGGAGTCTTTTCTACTTTCCAGTATTTGGCTAAGAGTATTCTCGCAGTAGTTAATACATATATCAATAAATACACATCTCTTTGTTCAAATCTATCAGGAATTATGTTTAGCAGAGCCATTTCAGGTGTTAAAGTTATATTTGTTTCCATCATCTCAGATAGCATTTTTTGTATCTTGGACCAATATTTTTGAATAATACCACAACGCCACCACATGTGAAAGAAAGTTCCCACATTACCACTACATTTCCAGCAAATATTAGAAACATTTTTGTGACATTTGGCTATTCTATCTGGTGTCCAATACCATCTGTGAAACATCTTAAGAATGTTTTCTTTATAATTTGTAGGCCTCATGTATCAAACAGTTTTCCACATTGTCATCTATTTGTCTATGTCAATAGAGTGACCTATATCTCTCATCCATGATATCATAGTAGTCTTAATCACTTCGTCCTGCATATATTCTTCCAGCAAAAATTTATATAATTGCTGAATCATTTTATCACAAGTGAATGGACCTAAATCTGATATTAAAAATAACAATACTCATAAAACAGTGTGAGAATTTTTTTCATTTTCCAGGACATTCAATTGGGGAGCTTTTCTGCTGAGAAGTTTCAAAGGGAGATTACAAAGTGAGATTGCTGAATCATTTTATCACAAGTGAATGGACCTAAATCTGATATTAAAAATAACAATACTCATAAAACAGTGTGAGAATTTTTTTCATTTTCCAGGACATTCCATTGCTGACCTAATAGTGGGAGCTTTTCTGCTGAGAAGTTTCAAAGGGAGATTACAAAGTGAGATTGCTGAACTAGAATTCATCAACAAGTTTGGACCTCCCCCATCCCAGGGCATAATAGGGGCATAGGATTAATCTCATTACAGATGCTCCTCTATACATGTCTCTAGGCTCTAAACAAGCTGATTACGTTTTGCATTGTGCCTCTGCAACATGACTCCAACTGCCCTCCCATCTTCTGATCTGCATATAAAGGGTGATGGATCTTCATTCTTGTTTTTATCTGATGAAGAGATCTTTGACTCAGGTGAGCTTATGCCCTAGGTAATTTTGTTGGTCCCAGCTGGAGGCTGTCCTATTTTTTACATCTTTGCTTTCTAACTTACTTTTACTGGCCATTCCCATATCCCACCTCACAAAATTCTCTCTGCCAATCTATTATTCCCCCTATGTGGCAACTCATTAAGGAAAAGGGGCTACACTTCCTGCTGTGCTCCATCAAAGGACAGGACAGAAGATGTATGGAAATCAATTTCCCTCCCTCCTCTTAAAAAATGTATTAGCCTTCACTAGAGCAATATGGGGGGGCAGGTGTACAGACCCTCCCCTATGTATTATATGCTATCATTCATTATGAGCACCTCTACCTCAAGGAAGTATAGGGTTCCCAGGTCTCCCCTAACCATAAGTAGGTGGTGGGGAGTTAGTTGCCAGATCCAGGTTGGGAAACTCCTAGCGATTTGGGGATGAAGCATGGGGAGGACAGGGACCTCAGTGGGGTACAAAATCCACCCCCCCAAAGTGCCCATTTTCTCCAGGGGAACTGATCTCTGTAGTCTGGAGTGATAATGCCAGAGGATCCCCAGGTTCCACCTGGAGGCTGGCATCCCTAAATTTTTAATTAAATATATAGTTCAACAGCATAACCCTAAACAGCTTTACTTCCTTCTAAGCCTTTAATAGTAAAAAGTAAAGGTTTCCCTTATTCGAAAGCCAGTCGAATCCGACTCTAGGGATGCGGTGCTCATCTACATTTCCAAGCTGAAGAGCCAGCGCTGTCCAAAGACATTTCTGTGGTCATGTGGCCGGCATGACTAGACGCCGAGGTGCACGGAACGCTGTTACCTTCACACCGAAGTGGTACCTATTTATCTACTTGCAATTTCTTGCTTTCGAACTGCTAGGTTGGCAGGAGCTGGGACCAGAGACGGGAGCTCACTCCGTCATGCGGCACTCAGGTCTCGAACTGCTGAACTACCGTCCTTCCGGTTTGCAGTTCAGCGTCTTAGCCACTGAACAGCCATGGCCCCTTCCATAGACTTAAAAAGTAAAGGTAAAGGTTCCCTTGCTCGAAAGCCAGTCGAATCCGACTCTAGGGTTGCGGTGCTCCTATCCGTTTCAAAGCCGAAGAGCCAGCGCTGTTCGAAGACGTTTCCGTGGTCATGTGGCCGGCATGACTAAACACCAAGGCACACGGGACGCTGTTACCTTCCCACCAAAGTGGAACCTATTTATCTACTTGCAGTTTCTTGCTTTCGAACTGCTAGCTTGGCAGGAGCTGGAACTAGAGACGGGAGCTCACTCCGTCATGCGGCAACTCGGGTCTCGAACTGCTGAACTACCAACCTTCCACAGCCTGCAGTTCAGCGTCTTAACCACTTGAGCCACCACAGCTCCTCCATAGACTTAGGAGAGAGTAATTCTTCTTAGGATTGCAGTGTGGCATGGGGCAGGGGGAGGAGAGGAGCCAGGCATGCCACTCCAAACTCCCAGAGGACGATACATAATAAGCAAATGCATTGGTTGGTTGTTTTTGTATTGTTTGCATTTTAATTTTGAATATATGCAAGAACGACTCTGAACCTGGCAGTTAATTTGCATCTTCTTCCCATAAAGCCTCTTCGGAGTCACAGATGGTTCCCTGGGGTGAGCTCTGGTTTAAATCTCACCTCATCCAGCAACGTCACTGGGCGACTCATTAAAGCCTCTATTTCTCAGGCTCAGTAATACGGCCCTGCTTGAAAAGGCTGTTGAGGTAAAGCACGTGAAAGTCCTTGGAAGGCTTGTAAATGTGTCCTATAAATGCAAAGGATCGATTCATGATGATCATCTCTGTCATGGATTTGGGTGCTCCATTTTGTATTCCATCTATCTAGTCACAGTGAGGCTGCTAAAACGGAACACAGGCTATGGCAAATAAAATGCAAGTCTGTGGTCAGGCAGGCAAAAAGGGAATAGGAGGAGCATATAGCGAAAAACGTAAAGACCAACAATAAAACTTTCTTCAAATACATTAGAAGCAGGAAACCAGCCAGGGAGGCAGTGGGGCCCTTGGATGACCAAGGGGTAAAAGGAGTACTGAAGGATGATAGGGAAATGGCTGAGAAGCTGAATGCATTTTTTGCCTCTGTCTTCACTGTGGAAGATGAAAAGTGCTTGCCCACTCCAGAACCACTGATTTCAGGAGGGGTGTTGAAAGACCTGAGTCAGATTGAGGTGACGAGAGAGGAGGTCCTAAAACTGATAGACAACTCAAAAACTGAAAAATCACCAGGCCCAGATGGCATACACCCGAGAGTTCTGAAAGAACTCAAATGTGAACTTGTGGATCTCCTTACAAAAATATGTATTCTTTCCTTAAAATCTGCCTCCATTCCTGAGGACTGGAAGGTAGCAAATGTCACTCCCATCTTTTAAAAGGAGTGATCCGGGAGGAGATCCGGGAAATTACAGGCCAGTCAGTCTGACGTCGATACCGGGTAAATTGGTGAAAACCATTATTAAGGAAAGAATTAGTAGGCACATACAGGGCCGGCTCCAGTTGAGTCTGTTCACAAGAGCCACCATGCCACTCTGGGGGCTGCAGCAGGGTCCTTCATTCAAAACCCGGCATCCTTTCGTGCCTTCCTTGGCCCTGGTGTGCCTGCTGCAGGGTGCTCCCACTGTGGAGGCCAGACCAGTTGGCTGCCGTTTCTGGCACCCACGTTCCCCGGGGCTCCCAGCAGGCGTGCCTGCCCTGCAGTCTGAGTGCCCCCCCACCCCGCACACATACAGACACGGGAGGGCAGCCACCTCCAGGATATGGCTGAGTGCGCCCGCTTCCCGGCTCCTGCCCGCCTAGTGGGTGGGCCAGCCCTGGGCACAAAGATGAACAAAACCTATTGAGGCAGACTCAGCATGGGTTCTGTAAGGGAAGATCTTGTCTCACTAACCTGTTAGTGTTCTTTGAGGGGGTGAACAAACATGTGGACAAGGGGGATCCAATAGATATTATTTACCTTGACTTCCAGAAAGCTTTTGATAAAGTTCCTCATCAAAGGCTTTCTTCTCTTTCCCCCTCTGGGGCGGGGCACCCCTGCAGCGCTTCTCCCTCCGCTCCCCTCTCTCCTTCCCTCGGTGCGGTGGCACCTTGGCTGGAGCATGAAGATGGTGCTGCGCAGGGAGCGGGCCTGAGACTCACTCGGCAGAGCCCAGCAGAACCAGCATTTTACAGAACCAGCATTTTACAGAGGAGGGAGGGAAGTTCTGGGAAGGCAAGCAATGAGCGAGCTACGCTTTTGGCGGGGGTGGCAGTTCTCAGCCCCTATCAAGGGCCCGCTCTAGGTGAAAGCCTAGCTCGCCTAGTGGGTGGGCCAGCCCTGGGCACAAAGATGAACAAAACCTGTTGAGGCAGACTCAGCACGGTTTCTGTAAGGGAAGATCTTGTCTCACTAACCTGTTAATGTTCTTTGAGGGGGTGAACAAACATGTGGACAAGGGGGATCCAATAGATATTGTTTACCTTGACTTCCAGAAAGCTTTTGATAAAATCCCTCATCAAAGAAACGACGACTGAGGAGTGACATGATTGAGGTTTATAAGATTATGCATGGGATAGAGCAGGTAGAGAAAGAGGTACTTTTCTCCCTTTCTCACAATACAAGAACTCGTGGGCACGCCATGAAATTGCTGAGCGGTCGGGTTAGAACGGATAAAAGGAAGTCCTTCTTCACCCAAAGAGTGATTAACACTTGGAATTCACTCCCACAGGAAGTGGTGGCGGCTACAAGCATGGACGGCTTCAAAAGGGAATTAGATAAGCATATGGAGCAGAGGTCCATCAGGAGGTCCATCAGTGGATATTAGCCACAAGGTATAGATAGGGACTCCGGGGCAAGTGATGCTCTTTCTTCTTGGTGCTTGGGGGGGTCAACAGTGGGAGGGCTTCTAATGTCCTGGCCCCACTGGTGGACCTCCTGATGGCACTGGTATTTCTGGCCACTGTGTGACACAGAGTGTTGGACTGGATGGGCCTTTGGCCTGATCCAACATTGGCGTCTCTTATGTTCTTAAGTTCATCAGTAGCTATTAGCCACAAGGTATAGATAGGGACTCCGGGGCAAGGCATGCTCTATATTCTTGGTGCTTGGGGGGGTCAACAGTGGGAGGGCTTCTAATGTCCTGTCCCCACTGGTGGACCTCCTGATGGCACTGGTATTTCTGGCCACTGTGTGACACAGAGTGTTGGACTGGATGGGCCTTTGGCCTGATCCAACATTGACGTCTCTTATGTTCTTATGCCTTTCTGTCTGTCTGTCTGTCTGTCTGTCTGTCTGTCTGTCTGTTGGAAGTCTACCTGTTCTTGCTTATACCCAAAACCGAGCTCTGTTGAACTTTGTTGATCTTGAAGGTGTCACATGAGTCAAAACTCTGTTCTAACATCTGGTTGTTAGCATTTGTGTTTGTATGCTTGTTTAGTGCCATTCACAGATCTTAGCAACAGCCTTAATCCAATCTCAAGCTATAATCATGAAGTTATTTATGCATCTTGATTCTAACTGTACTGGACCAGGTGGATCGGGTGCAGGATCAGGCAGAAGATCCACAAAACAACCAGGCAGAAAGTACCAGGTAGTCACTCACCAGGTAGTCTCTCACAGCAAGGGTTCAGGCAGGAGAATGGTCAAGAGACAGTCCAAGGTTCAGGTATTCAGAAGGGGGAGTCATCAGGTAGTTTTGGGGGTCCAGAAGTTGGGTGTTCCAGGGTCCAGTCTAGGTTCACAGCAACAGAGGTTCCAGTCAGAGATCCAGGAGACAAGGTGGGTGGCTTTGCAGCCATGGTACAAGTTGCATCCACAATGAGCAGCTCCCCCCCCCAGCCTGGATTTATAGCTGCTTTAGCTGCTGCTAATTGTGGCACGCATCCCTGTGTTACGCCAACTGCTTTATTTACAGCAGGGGCTAACAATTTTTAACGTGAGTTCTGGCCAGCTATACCAGGGTCATGTCTGAACCCAGAGTCCCAGTAATGTAGACCATACGGGTGTTTTTCCAAAACAAATAATTTCTTTACTAAGCAATATCAGAGTCACACATACAAAATAATCAGTCTCTCAATTCGCATACACTCAAGGTTCCTTTAGAATTACAGAAATAGAAATAAAATAGTTTCTTATTTACTTGGAGGTAGGCAGGAGAATTGGTCCATACTTGCCTGTTTCTAGACGTCTTGTCTGTTGCAATGAAGAATAAAGGGACAGAGAACATTGTCTAGAAGTTTTACCTACATCACACTGTTCCAGAACCAGCCGGTCAAGTGTGTGTGTGTGCGTGTAAGTGAATATCCTTGGCTGCACATCCCAAAGAGATCTGGTAAAGTCAAAGAGTTTTAAAGCAGGAAAGGGGGGGGGGTAGTAGAGTGTGGCTAGCCAGAAGATTTGCAGCATGGTCTTTGCGTTGATGGTAAAATGTGGCTAGCCCAGCCCCTAAAGCATGGTCCTTTTGTTTTATAGTTGAAACTCCAGGTGGGTGGCACCTTGCCAAACTGCAATCCCACCTACTTACAAGTCCATCCCATAGCTTTTCCCTATTGGTGCATGTGAGAAAGGGGCAGGTATGCTATGGGTTGGGTCAATATTTGAAATACTACACACTATCTCATGGAATGCCATCTGGCCAGGTGTGAAATCTCAGCTTCCTGTATCCCCTTTGAAGTACAGATGAATCTTGGCTTTCCCAGGCATTCAAGGTACCATCAACAGGAAACAGCAATTCAAATGCAGATCAGGTCCGTGTCCTGCGTGACATCTCGTCTTTCCAGTAATGGGGGAATTCTTCTCCTTGGTTGTTGTTCTCTGCTCACAATGGCTAACACGTGCTTCTTCTTCCCACAATGCCTTTTGCTGAATGTGTGCAAGCTACATTAACTTAAAATGCAGGCAAGCGTTCCCTATGTGAAATCTCTCTCTCACAGTAGGTGATGCAAACAGCTTTCTTTGACTCATGGTATACAGATGTGTGCACAGTCCATGTGTTGTGTGTGTAGCAGATATAAAGTCATAAATTAGTTCATTTCCCAACACCTGCAAGTACTCATCTGGCAACAGGTGTCTGTGATCCAGCAGATGTTCACTGTGACGGGCTCTCAGGTCTGTGATGGGAGGTCAGGTTTTATATGTGGGCATTGTTGCCCTCTTATAAGCCGCCCTGAGCTTGCTCGTGGGGAGGGCAGGGTAAAAATACTAATAAATGAATAAATAAATCTCCACCGATGGTGACAGTGCTCAAGAGGTGTTGGAGAAACACTGGGCCCGGCCCCCTCCTTCTCCTCCATGTCTGGACTGGACCCCGGTAAACTGCTTGCAGCTGGAGGCAATGTTCCCTCTAAGATGTGGAGTCCTGTGAGCAAAAATTCTACTTTGCGAGCTACCGGCATTAAAGTTGTGAGCAGGTGAGTTGGCTGCGGAATAACTTAGTTTGCTCTGGAGCCATCCCTTCCTGAGCTAAGATGAAAATTTGTGAGCCGGAGGCTAAAGCACTGTGAGCTAGCTCACACTGACTCAGCTTAGAGGGAACACTGGCTGGAGGAGAGGGCAGATTGGCTAGAGCCGCGAGTTGTCAAGAGCTTGCCTCTCCTGTCCTTGAAGACTGATGGGCTCTATCTCAGCTGGGTGTTCCTCCTCTTCAGAGGAGGTACCATTATCAGAGGAGGTTTTGTTACCAGGCTGGTCATTCATCCCGTCAGGCTGGCAAACAGGGAGACTTATGACATCATTAGCCCTTCCTGGCAACTAACGTGCAGGGCTCTTTTTGTGGCAGGGACTCCTTTGCATATTAGACCACACACCCCTGATGTAGCCAATCCTCCAAGAGCTTACAGTAGCCCCAGTAAGAAGAACTCTGTAAGCTCTTGGAGGATTGGCTACATTAGGGGTGTGTGGCCTAATATGCAAAGGAGCTCCTGCTACATAAAGAGCCCTAAATGCCGCCCCCATGTAATGGTTGAGGAAGTCTGGTTCACTCTATCTGAAGAAGTGTGCTTGCACATGAAAAATGATACCTTGTTGGTCTTAAAGGTGCCACTGGACTCAAACTTTGTTCTGCTGCTTCAGAGCAACATGGCTACCCACCTGAACCTAAACCTGAACCTGTCTATCTCTATATATTATTATTTTTCTTATTGTATAATGCCCAAATGATCTTATCATGCTCTCTTGTAGCCCGTTCTTCCCCCTAGTTTTGTTGTTTCTTGAAAACTCTTCTGGTTCCGCTAGGTGACCATTATCTCCATAAACCCTCATGTTCTCACATCCTTGAGATCTGTCAGTGAGAAATGGATACCACAGATAATTTTAAGTATGAAAAGATTCAGCCAAAGGACAAAGTAATCAGCGGAGAAAAAAACATAGTTGCTTTTCAGCTTGATTATCACCTACTCTGTGCAACTTTTGAGGTTCCAGTCTCTACAAAATTATTCATGCTAAATTAGTTTAGAAGAAATTGCTTCAGTCGTAACTCAGAGACTGATTGTGCTTCTCCTCACAATAACTGGGGATTATCCCAACGTTCCAAGGCCAACTCTTTCAACCAGAAAATCTCTATTTTGTTTTGGCGTCCCCCTTGTGTGAATGAGTCTGAAGAGCCTCGTTCTGAACCCCCCTCCCATTTCTTCAGACTGCATTTTCCCCATTCAGAGCACGCGTTTCTTAAAGTTTGCGCCAATTTTGTATAAATGTTTTGAAGTGGTATAAAACGCCATAAAACAAACTAGTCCTTGTATCAAGCAATCAAGTACAATTTAAGTGCCAAACTACTGTAGATCTTAAACAGACGTAATGGCTGCTCCATCATTCAGTAACAGAGACGAAGCCTAGGCCGAATCTCTCTCTTTCTGCATTCTATTTCCTGTCCTCCCAGACTGTAACTACCAGCAGGCTGTGCTTCCAAATCTGCTGATTATAGTCTTCATCTGAAAACACCACACTAGGATTTGCCAGGCATATAGGGATGCCAGCCTCCAGCTGAGACCTGGGGATCCCCCAGAATTTCAGCTCCTCTCCAGACTACAGAGATTGGTTCCCCTGGAGAAAAATGGGTGCATTGGAAGGTGGGCTCCATGGCATTGTACCCCACTGAGGTCTCCCCAGGCTCCATCCCCAAATCTCCAGGAGTTTGCCAATGGGGATCTGGCATGCCTACCCCCTAACCAGTGTTCACTCTAAGCTGAGTTAGTGTGAGCTAGCTCACAGTTTTTTAGCCTCCAGCTCACGCATTTTTGTCTTCGCTCAGGAAGGAGGGCCCCAGAGCAGACTAATTTGTGCAGTCGCCAAATCGCTCGCCCACAACTTTAATGCCAGTAGCTCACAATGTAGAATTTTTGCTCACAAGACTCCACAGCTTAGAGGGAATATTGCCCCTAACCCCTGCTGGTGGCCGGGGGGGACCTGGCAACCATAGGCATATATTCCCCCCCCAAAAAAGAAGATTTTGTGGAGCAGGGCATGGGGAAAAGAATGTCACTGATGAGTCAATGTCACTTCTGGCTAAAAGCTGGAAGGGCAAGCAAGCAAAGAGAAAGTTGCCAATGAGAGAATTGACCAAACACACAAAAGCAACCTTGAAGAATGTAAAGAGAATATGTTTAACCAAAAAAACCCAATTTATACTGATCTAAGATAAATCATCATGCAAAGCAGGGGTCGTTTCGTAGAAAAAGAGCTAGGGGAACTCATTAGCATAACTCATTAGCATATGCCACACCCCCTGACATCACCGGAAGTGTGTCATAAGGCCACATGCCCCACCCCCAACGGTCCCAGCCGCCGCTGCCGGCCTTGCAGCTCCACTGCCGAGCCCCATGAGGGGTCCGGCGGTGGATCTGCAAGGCCGGCGGGAGTGCAAGGAAGCCCTGCAAAGGCCCTCCCTGGCCCCAGGCAGGCAGGGGTGGGGAGAGGCAGGGAGGAAGCAACTTACCCTCCCTCTTCTCCTGCCTCCTCCTGGTTGAATGAGGGCCGGAAGCGGGGCGGCCGGAAGCAGGGGGCGGGGCTTCGTCATGTGCCCCGCCCCCCGTACCTCACCCGGGATAACTGCGATCCCCCGCGATCCCCCCCGAAATGACCTCTGATGCAAAGTACAAATAAAGTACTAAGGCTGCGATCATACACACAATTAGACCCGACATAGGTGCGCATGCCGGGTAGATTTAAAGGGCGTGATCAGACAACAGCATCTGGGAAACGCCCCACAGCCATTGGCAACCTGTTCTGCTTCGCCGCAGAAGCAGAGTTAAAAGACAGCGGGGAAAATCCAGTAGTTAACAGGTTGTGACAGGCCACAGACAGATTTCCCCATGTCTGATCGCTCCAGCATGGTCTCAAGGCATTGGGATGGTGTGATCAGACCATCCCGACTCCATGCCATTATTCCCCCCCCCCTCACAGTATGTGCATCATCGCAAACTCCATAGGGAGCCCTCAGTGCAGAGGTGCGATTCATTGATCCCTCAGTTAAGCGTGCAGAGGGGGGGAGGCACAAAAAAACCCTCTGACTCACCTGCATTTGCATCTGATCACACACTGACGGACTGCGCCTGCAGCTTCAAAAGGGTGGTGTGATCATGCAACTGCAGGTCAAATTCCTCCGGAGGAAATAGCCTTGCTCCTCCCTGTTTTTTCTGGCACGTGTGACCGCAACCCAAGTGTGTTGTTACATTAAAAGACATACAATTACAAGAGGGACATAAACCTTGCTGAAATGCAATCGTAAAGGGACCTCTTATGCTGTAAGAACAGAAAGATCAATTCCCCACAAGCAGCTGTGCCGCCTTCACTCTTCCGTTTGCCTTAGTTGAGTTGGTCAATTTCACACTATTTGCTGTGCAACCAAATTTTGACCCACATCTCCCCCCGATCTCCCCTGCGTCTTCCCAATATGCCTACTAATAGACAGCTTCAAAAGGGAATTATATAAGAAACCTTGAAGAATGTAAAGAGAATATGTTAAACAACAACAAAAACATTTATAGTGATATAAGATAAATCATCATGCAAAGTACAAATGAAGTACTAAGGCTACGATCACACACACAATTAGACCCGGCATAGGCGCGAATGCCGGGTGGATTTAAAGGGCGTGATCAGACAACAGCATCTGGGAAACGCCGCACAGCCATTGGCAACCTGTTCTGCTTCGCCGCAGAAGCAGAGTTAAAAGACAGCGGGGAAAATCCAGTAGTTAACAGGTTGTGACAGGCCACAGACAGATTTCCCCATGTCTGATCGCTCCAGCATGGTCTCAAGGCATTGGGAGGGTGTGATCAGACCATCCCGACTCCATTATCCCCCCCCCCCTCACAGTATGTGCATCATCGCAAACTCCATAGGGAGCCCTCATCGATTCCTCGTTTAAACACATCGGAAACAAATGGCAAAAAAAAAAACCCTCTGACTCACCCGCGGTTGCATCTGATCACACAATCGCGGGCTGTGCCCACAGCTTCCAAGGACTGTGTGATTGTGCAACTGCAGGTCAAATTCCTCCAGAGGAAATAGCCTCGCTCCCCCACCCCCTGTTTTTTCTGGCACGTGTGACCGCAACCCAAGTGTGTTGTTACATTAAAAGACATACAATTACAAGAGGGACATAAACCTTGCTGAAATGCAATCGCAAAGGGACCTCTTATGCTGTAAGAACAGAAAGATCAATTCCCCACAATCAGCTGTGCCGCCCTCACTCTTCCGTTTGCCTTGGTTGAGTTGGTCAGTTTCACAGTATTTGCTGTGCAGCCAAATTTTGACCCACATCTCTCCCCGATTTCCCCTCTGTCTTCCCAATATGCCTACTACTAGACAGCTTCAAAAGGGAATTATATAAGCATCCAACAGTGGCTATTAGCCACAAGGTATAGATGGAACACTCTCTTTGGGGCAGCAATGTTCTATATTTTTGGTGCTTGGGGGCAACAGTGGGAGGGCTTCTAGAGTTCTGGCCTCACTGGTGGACCTCCTGATGGCACCTGGGTTTTGGCCACTGTGTGACACCGAGTGTTGGACTGGATAGGCTCATGTTCTTAGGCTTATCCTGCATTGAGCAGAGGGTTGGACTGGATGACCTATCTGGCCCCTCCCAGTTCTATGATTCTATGAATACAACACTATAAAGCAGCAATGGTTGGGGACAGAGGATGGTGACGGGGGGGGGGAGTTATCCCAACGACACCCACTGGAATGTGGTGTGCTGCAGGGAGCAATTCTCTCCCCTATGTTATTTAATATCTTTATGCACCCCCTTGCCCAGGTTATCCGGAGGTTTAGGCTTGGGTGTCACCAGTATGCAGATGACACCCAGCTCTATCTACTGATGGACAGCCACCCGGATATGGCCCCTGGAGATCTGAAGGAGGTGTTACAGTCCGTGGCTGGATGGTTGCCACAGAGCCGACTGAAGTTAAATCCATCTAAGATGGAGGTTCTGTACCTGAGCCGCGGGGGACTGACACAGGGAATCAGGCTCCTGGCCTTCAACAGGGCTCCGTTGGTCCCGACGCTGGAGGTGAAGATCCTGGGGGTGTTCCTGGATGCATCCCTTTCTATGGAGGCTCAGGTCACCGACACTGCCGGGTCTGCCTTTTTCCATCTGAGGCAGATCAGGCAGTCGGCCCCATATCTCACCTCCCAGGGCTTAGAGACAGTGACCCATGCAATGGTCACTTCTAGATTGGATTATTGTAACTCTCTCTATGTGGGGCTGCCCTTGAGTCTGCTCTGGAAGTTACAGCTAGTGCAGAACGCAGCAGCACGGGAGTTGACAGTGACGCCTGTGTGGGCACACATCCGCCCAGTGCTGCGCGACTTGCACTGGCCGCCTATCGAATTCCGGATCCATTTCAAGGTGCTGGTACTCACCTTCAAAGCCCTATGTGGCCAGGGGCCAGTATACCTTTGAGACCGCCTCTTCCCGTATGAGCCCCGTAGAGCACTAAGGTTGACTAATCAACATCTCTTAGTAGTCCCCGGCCCCAGGGACGTCTGACTTGCCACTACCAGGGCCAGGGACTTTTCAGTCCTGGCCCCTACCTGGTGGAATGAGCTCACGAGTCTATTACAATTCCGCAGGGCCTGCGAGACGGAGCTCTTCCACCAGACTTTTGCCTGAGGTGGCAGGCACCCCCCTCTTTGTGGCCAACCCCACCAGCAGCCTGGACCCTAAACATCTTAAAATCTTCCACCACTGTTGATATGGTTCTATCAGAGCTGACATGGTACTTTGGTGTCTAGTATTTTATACTGTTGTTTTTTAATCTGGTTTTAACTGTGTTGGAGGCAGAGGACATCCCCTTCCTTGGCCCAGCCCCCATCTGCAGCCTGGATGCTGAGATTTTGAAATTTTAAAGATCTTAAAATAATTTAAATCTTAATATACCACCAACCACTGAGGCATCTGGTTTTTATTAGAGTAGTATGGTACTTACAAGTTATGTTATTTTAGACTGTGTTTTAATGTGGTTTTAATTGCATTGTATTTTATACGGTTGGAACCCGCCCTGAGCCCGTTAAGGGGAGGGCAGGATATAAATCCAAATAAATAAATGTTCAAAATTCTCAGTAACAGTTCAAACAATTATCTCGTCTACACATCACTGGTAACACTGTGACTGCTGGGGTGCAATGCAAGGAAAGGAAACCTAACGTATGCATTTCAACAGAGAAGTGAGTAGTTTTGTTATATCATGATTATTTTGTATTTAACCATCCTTCAAAAACAAAAACCTCCAGAATCCTTGAACAGACTTAGCCAAATGTATGCCAGCCGCAGCATCCATTGTCAACCCCATCATATCAAGCGTTTACCTCATGCAGATATTTCCTTCCTCTCTATTGGAATTGACATTTTTAGGGGGCTGAGGTGAGCAGTGACAAACAGCAGCCGACACCTGCAGACAGCATCGCCCCAGTGGAATACGAGGGCCCTCTCGATCGGAAGTGACATCCTTGGTAGGTGAGGGAAACATGTGGAGACAGATGTAAGGTGCAAGTGAACTCTTGGGGGGGGGAATCCCCCAAACCAAACCAAAACAAGGCAAATCCAGTGGACAAGCCATGCTGGAAGAAGCGTGTGGCCAATTTACACTTTGCCTTGCGTGCGTACGCTAGCGTCTTCCCGTGAAAACCATAAGCTGTGAAGGGAAGACACAAGCCTCTATAAAGACAGATGGTGGGCCTGCGATGGAGAAGAATGCCTGTATTCCCCATGATAGAGCCTCATCTTCCTACCATGCTGTATATCAAACCATTGGAAATACTGGCGTGAACGTAAGGGACACAGCTGTTGTACAACTTACCGAAGTCCTTAGTAAGATTCTGGCTGCACTTCCTGTTAAGTTTGTGGTATGGGAACTGCTGCGTGGCGGTGTCTTCCCCACGCCAATCCTGATGAGGGAAGTCCATGTCAGTGGGTGCATTCCCTTATGCCGGCTCAAATTTGATCCCGATCTTTTAAATCCGTCCTCGCACGACCAGACACCCCCGGGGGAATCGCCTTACCATGTGCTGCTTCCACTGTGTCCACTGAAGGAGACATGTGTGGTGTTTTTTTTTTAAAACTTTTTGCGCATGTGCATAGGTGTGATATCGTGCAGAATCGAGATTTTTTTAAAATGGCACCCGTTTGGGATGGTCTGACATCATTGGCGCCATTTTTTAATTGCACGCTGGAATGATCAGATGGGGGCAAGTCCGCGATTCGCCCGTCGGAATAGAAAACTCCAGAGTTTAACTAGTACCTTTTTAGTACGACTCCAAAGCACGGCAAAACGGGATGCTCATGGAAGATGGACGTTTCCCAGATGTTGATGTCTGGACATTAAATTTAAATCCATGAGGCACTCGTGCCTTGCGTGGATCTAAAGAGACATCTGAACGCACCCAGTGATTGTCCCTCTTACAAACTGGGGCAATGCTGATTTGGGAGCGGGGGCGGGGGGGAGCTGTGGCATAGGATCTTCACCATGTAGCCTGGGGATTTAGATGCTGTTATTGGATGGGAAAGGACCATCCTGTAGCACAAGGGTCCCCAACGTTTTGAGCTCATAGGAACCTTCGGAATTCTGATGTGAGATGTTGGGTTGAACACAAAGGACAGGATGGCTTAGTTATATTTGGGAATGGAAAAGAGCAAGAGTCCAGTAGTACCTTAAAGACTAAGAAAATTTGTGGCAGGGGAGGAGCTTTCTGAAGAAGGGAGCCGTGTCTCACGAAAGCTCATCCCCTGCCACAATTTTTCTTAGTCCTTAGTCCTACTGAACTCCTGTTCTTTTCTGCTGCTAAAGAAAGGCTAACAAGGCTACCCATCTTGATTAGGGCTGCCAAGCCGCGGCGGGGGATCCGCACATCTTCACAGGATCCCTGCTGAGGGGGACACTGATACGCGTTGCACCGCCATCACCCGGATGTGACGCTACGCGTCGCTCTGGCAACGGGGCTGTTTAGTCACAAAGTTAGTGTAGTCACAAACAGTGTTCCCTCTAAGCTGAGTTAGTGTGAGCCAGCTCACAGTTTTTTAGCCTCCGGCTCACACATTTTTGTCTCAGCTCAGGAAGGATGGCTCCAGAGCAAACTAATTTATCCAGTAGCCAAATCGCTGGCTCACAACTTTAATGCCAGTAGCTCACAAGGTAGAATTTTTGCTCACAAGGCTCCACAGCTTAGAGGGAACATTGGTTACAAAGACTTATCTTAACCATTTGCCTCTTAGGCTAACACCTTCCTCACAGAGAACACAGATTTTCCTCAGTCTTCAGAACCTCACTCTTTCTCTCCTCTTTTTTCCCCACACAAACTGCTCTAGGGTTGCCAGCTCTGGGTTTATAAATTCCTGGAGATTTTGGGGGTGGAGCCTGAGGAGGGTGGGGTTTGGGGAGGGGCTTCACTGTGGTATAATGCCATAGACTCTAACTTCCAAAGCAGCCATTTTCTCCAGGTCTGTCACCTGGAGACCAGCCTCCAGTTGGTAAAGTCAAGGACGAGAGAACACGGGACAGGCTGAGCTTTGTAAGGAAAAACAACCATGATATGATAACTAAACCTTGTTAGAGAAAAATGTATCTTATTTAATTATGCAGTCATAAAGGTGTTTTCTTTGAAGTAAATTGGTCTCAAGTTTTTCTTTCTTACATCATTTGGTTATGTAAGCTAGAAAGAAAGAGGGAATAGAAAAAATGCAAAGGGTGTAAGGTCTCATCTGATGAAACCTTGAGTGAAACAGTTAATTGAGCGCTGTATGTCATAAAGAAAAACTTGAGACTTGTATGTGCGAAAAGGATCTAGGGGTCTTAGTAGGCCATACACTGAACATGAGTCAGCAGTGTGATGCAGTTGCTAAAAAGGCAAATGTGATTTGGGGCTGTATCAACAGAAGTATAGTGTCCAGACCAGGCAAATTGATGGTACCACTTTACTCTGCTCTGGTTAGACCTCACCTAGAGTACTGTATTCAGTTTTGGGCACCATGATTTAAGATGGATATAGACAAGCTGGAATGTGTCCAGAGGAGAGCAACGAAGATGGTGAGGGGTCTGGAGACCGTGTCCTATGAGGAAAGGTTGAAGGAGCTGGGTATGTTTACCCTGGAGAGGAGACGACTAAGAGGTGAGATGATAACCATCTTCAAGTACCTGAAGGGCTGTCATATAAAGGATGGTGTGAAGTTGTTTTCTGTTGCACCAGAAGGTCGGACCAGAACCAATGGGTTGAAACTAAATCAGAAGAGTTTTCAGCTAAACATTAGGAAGAACTTCCTGACAGAGCAGTTCCTCAGTGGAACAGGCTTCCTCAGAAAGTGGTGGGCTCTCCTTCTTTGGTGGTTTTCAAACAGAGGCTAGATGGCCATCTGACAGCAACACGGATTCTATGAACTTAGGCAGATCATGAGAGGGAGGGCAGGAAGGGTTGCCTCAGTGCTTAGTTCTTGTGGCCCTTTTTTACACACTCAGGGAAATGCCACTTTGGGGAGCAATCCTAGGGTGCAGTCAGACGGCGTGCTGAGAGCAGGTTAAACTGCTCCAGTTCTAACCGGGTTATATTTGATCTGGATAATCGCGATCACACTTACCTCTCTTATCCCGCTTGACCGCGCAGTTACATCGCTCCCCGGCATCTACACTACTGATGCACGGGAGCGTGTGTTGCGTTTCCCCCCTCACTTTGTGCATGCACATAGGTGCCCCTCTGCAAAAAGGGGGAACTATCATGGCGCATGTGCAGAACCACCAGGGCAAATCAATCCAACCCCTCCAACAAAATGCTTCCCTTTAAATTTTTGACCCGAAAATGGCCTCCATCAGATCCCAAACTCATCTAAACACTAAAACAAGTGACCGTTTAAATGTCGATTTTCTAAATGTGGTGGCGGAGCTCCGCCTATGCGTACACCGCTAACGCATTTAAAAAATGGCGGGCGAAAAGTGGAAGCCTCGGGCAGCTTTCGAGCGGGGAGGGGGTTTAAACTGGAAGTGGCTCGACACCACAGGAGCGATCAGATGTCAGGAAAGTGTGGCTAGAGCCGGAGAATCAGGAAAACACCACTTGGGGACCTGGTAACAAAATACTCCATTTTAAAGGGGGTTTGAGCTGGAAAGCGATGGCTCGGGACAGTGTGCAGATGTTGGGTGTGTGAATGTGGATATAAAATCCATTACTAAAGCATGCTGAAAGTGGACTAAACGGCCCGTCTAAATGTACCCCGGGGGGGGTTGTCATCTTTTGAGCGTGGAACAGCAGTCACTGCGGGTGTGGAGGGGGAGGTATCTGTGAATTTCCTGCCTTGTGCAGGGGGTTGGACTAGATGACCCTGGAGGTCCCTTCCAACTCTATGATTCCATGATTTAGTAGAAACCCTGTGAGCTTCCTTTCTTCCCTCTGGTCTCCTCATCAGCACCAGATGGAGAAAGAGGGTCCTCAGCCTCCATTGGTGGTTAGGGGGGGAAACTGCCAGTTTCCTCTCCACAATCTGAGCAAACCTCTGAAAGGTTTGCCTTTTTCATCCTCATTATAAGTAGAATAAGGTTGAGCAAATAAAACTTATGTGGAGGGAGTGGGGAATAATCTATCACATTTTACAAATTCTGGACATCCTTGACTGTGGTCAAGGCAATCAGAAAATTGTGGCACACAATTTCCATCCACAAACCACTATAATAACAGTAAATAACATCGGGGGGGGGGGAATGGGAGGAAAACACATTCCATACCTTAAGAATGTTTAGCCAAAGGTTAATCAGAAGAGAGAGAAAAAAACTACTCCATTCAAACTACCTAAGACAGCTAATCTGTTTCAAGGTTAATAGCGGCATCTTTTGTATTGAACTCAGAAACAAACTGGCCAACCATGTAAATAATGTATAGGCTGGATATAGTCAAAGCGATGAATGCATGTTAATAAACGTGCAGCTGTAGTTCTACCAGATGACGCTTCTGAATTGCTTCAAGGGCGGCCTTAGACAGAGTAGGCTGAAATAATCGTACCTGGAAGTTCCTGAAGCATATAAGTAGAGTGAGACCCATCCAGGATGGAGGAAACCTTCCATACCAATGGGGGAAATGGCTGGGGCACCCATCAATCATTCTGCAATGCCTGTAAAATGGAGCTGCTCTGCCAGGCCTTTAGTTGGGGTGACAGGCATCCAGTAAGAAAGCACCCCCCCACACACTGAAGACAGCACGTCCACATGGACTGGATTACACAGACTGAGAGTCCAGCAGCACCAGTATCAGAGACTGTGCAATAACTGATACAATCTTTTTTAAATTCCTTGTTTCAATGTTTTAATTAACTATTTACTATTGTGGTATTTTTGTAGGGTTGCCAGGTCTGGGTTGGAAAATACCTGGAGCCTTTGGGGTGGATCCGGGAGAGGGTGGGGTTTGGGGAGGGGAGGGGCCTCAGCATGGTGCAATGCCACAGACTCCACCCTCCAAAGCAGCCATTTTATCCAGGGGAGCTGACCTCAGTCAGTTGGAGATCAGTTGTAAAAACGGGATATCTCCAGGCCCCACCTGGAGGCTGGCAACCCTATTTTTTGTGATGCTGAATGGCATCATCATATGTTGTGATCCACCTTGAGCCCATTCGCAGGGAAGGTGGAGTATAAATTCGATAAATAAATAAATAAACATTTTTCAGAAAAATAAGTCCAGCTTCAGGAGCACTCCTAGGATTTTCACCTGGTTGGATGAAGAAACATACATCGTATCTAGCACACATAAATCTGTCCCTTACCAACATAACCTCTGTCTAGTGTGAGTCATTTTCAGCTCATCGGCTGTCAACCACTGAACAATGGCTTTAATGCACTAGTTCGAGACAGAGATAGCTGCTCCTCAATGGTTTGCTAACAAAAGGTAGAGTGGGATTGGGGAGATGAGGTTGTGCCTCAGTGGTAGAGCTTAAGAACTGTCAGCAAGCTGCCAAAGAACTCTGTATAGCATACGAGCTGTGCCTGGATTTCCCCCCCCCCCATGGTTCCTGTAGATTCCCAATTGCGTATTATAATACTGATCTTGATGGACCAACAGTCTGATTAAGGATAAGACAGCTTTAGGTGTTCATGTGAACTGAAGATCAGTTGGTATGAGTGAGGTGTATTCCAGACCTGATTCAGTGGGTAAGCTTTCATTGTGGGTTTTGGTTTTTTTAAATTTATCCCACTTGGAGCTGCTGTTTGGAAAAGCTGCTGGTGAGGCCCCTGGGCTGTGCCACTGCTGCCGAACCGAGCGCGGTTCCCCTGTCCCATTTTCTGCACTTGCGCAGAGAATGCCACTTTAAGTTTCAGGGGTTTTAAAAAACCCATGTATTATTATTATTATTTGTCGTCAAAGGCTTTCACAGCCAGAGTAAATTCGTTGTTGTAGATTTTCGGGGCTGTATGACCGTGGTCTTGGCATTGTAGTACCTGATGTTTCTCCAGCAGCCGTGGCTGGCATCCTCAGAGGTATAACACAGAAAGATGGAGTACTGTCTGTGTCAATGTCAACAATGACACAGAGAGGACTCCATCCTTCTGCATTATACCTCTGAGGATGCCAGTCACAGCTGCTGGAGAAACGTCAGGTGCTACAATGCCAAGACCATGGCCAGACAGCCTCGAAAATCTACAACAACTTTTTTTTTTAATTTACAGATTTTTCTGCAAACCTGGGGAGCAGAAAAATCTCCTTAGCCTCCACGTGGCCCCAATCTGTGGATTTAGATATCCACAAATCACGGCCACATGTGGCTAATAGTATATAGATTATAGCATTTATATAACTGTATTCATAACATTTAAAGCAAGTTCTCTCCTAAACAAATACACACTTGTACCATTTAGAGAGGAAGTGAGGAAAGGCAGGAACGAGGCAATTTTGCTAGCAATTCACCCAATAGAACAATTTAAAAAGATATCCTATTGGAACAAACTCAACAGATGCTGTTAACGGAGATCTTGAAAGAGCATCCTCTGTGTGTGGTTGCATGTGAAACCTGCATAGCACTACGAGTCTTCAAGCAAAATCCTGTATTGCTAATTTGGTAACTTGTTTAGGAGAGAGCTTACTTTAAATTTTCATAATTATCTCTGTAAATATGATCAGACCTTGATGATTTTTATCGCTTTATGGCATGGTGAGACTATGGACTTGATTAGCCAGGATGATGTCCTGTCATTTTAATATTGTACATATACATACTTTGTGTGATACTATTGTTGTGTCTAAGGAGAATAAAATAAGAGATTTTAAAGATTTTATGTTTCACATGGCAACAAACGATATGTGTATTACATTACAGAAGAACGCCTCATGTACAATGTGAGGATACATGGGACAGCCTTGGAGTGGTTCGTCTAATTTCTTCAGTCAGGGACAGAGGGTGGCCCTGGGGATGATGCACTAGGCATGGAGTAAAGGTAAGAAATCACATACTGCCGGTATTAAGTGGAGCTTCATTGGATCAACACTGTTGAATCTTCCAGATATAGTGAAACCATGACTGGATGCTCCTTGGATCTAGCGGTTTAGCACTGGTGTCGCCTGGATGTAGCAAAACACCCCATTATTATATGGGATTTAGAGGGGCATCACTGATCGGAAGCAGATGCTGTCTAGGGAGGGGCTGTGGCTCAGTGGCAGAGCATCTTCTTGAAATGCTGACGGTCCCAGTTGATGATGTAAGAAACCTCTGCCAGAGAGCCTGGAGAGCCACTGCCAGTCAATGGTACTGGTTTTGATGGGACCAATGGTCTGATTCAGTATAAGGCCCCTTCAAGTCTTCATGTGTAGTTTTAGAGGAACACCAAAGCTGTCTGTACTGTCTGGCTTCAAATGGAACGTCATTCCTGTTTTGTAGATGTGTAGGTTTTAGATGGGAAGGAGGAGTGAATTCTAATCAGGCCATTGTCACAACTAAGGGAACCACTGTATTAGTCACAACAAGTTGCATTAACTGTCACAAGCTGTATCATCAACTTTCCCAGAAAAGGCTGATTTGATATAGGTCTCATGATAGTTTCTTCGATAAAAGCCAATCAATAAATACTAAGATTATATAGCCACTGGCTTTTGGGATTGGGGAGTTTGGTCGGTCAGTCGCCAATGTTAGCCGAATTGCTTTATTTACAGCAATTGACAATTTATAAATGGGTTCTTTCCAGTTTATTCCAAGGTCCTGTTCCCTCTAAGGGTTACCAGTAAAGGATTCAAGATGGTTGTAGTTTAAAATAGATGTCTTTTACTTGAAAATTAATAGCTCAACCAAGTGTCTAGTGCCAATAGTTCAAAACTGGGTACCAGCATTTTAAGAAAAAAGAGGAGGATTTTTGTTTGTTTGTTGTTGCCTTGCATCCCTAAAATGAAAAGGGAGGCAACATGGTACAGCACAATCTCGGGTCAGCACTTGTAAGGGAGACCACTAAGTAAGACTCTTTATAGAGGAAGGCAATGGCAGACCACCTCTTCTTCTTATTTACTTAGCGGACTCCCTTATAAATACTGACCCGAGATCGGGCTATACCAAGCCGCCTCCCTTCCTCACATCCCTTCTAAACGGTACAGGCATGCATTTGAATCAGAACTGCTCTTCTTCATTTTCTATTGATTCCTAATGTCACCGGTTTGAGGGGGCCACATTGGGGGTTTGTTAAAAGTGATCTTGTAAGAAAATATATATATATACAGATGTGTGCTAGATGCCCACAGAATAATACAATAATAAAAGAGACTAGATTAAAGCCATAACATTATTTAGTGTCTAGTAATGAAAAACAACCACTTATTCCTTTATAGAAAAAAATAATACAAAGGTCAATAAAATTACACATAGCAGTCTGCTCATATCAAAGCAGGAACAAAGCAGTTGATGGGTGGTACGTGACCACAAACAGTTCAGCAATGGGGACTGTCTCTGCTCAGAGCTGTTGTTTCTCATTGCTCACAATAATGGAGGTGTGTGCTTCTTTCACCAGGCTGGTAACTGTGTAGCTGAAACCTTATACACATGTAAGGCTCGTGCAGGCACCTTCTATGTGTAGCATCACAACAGGTGACTTAGTGTACAGTTCTTTGAGCCTATGTGTGTGTGTGCACAGTCCATTGTGTGTAGCAATAAATATAGTTCATAAAGCAGGTTCTCTAACACCAAGATCACACATCTTTTCCGTCAAGGTTCAAGAGCATCTCTGGCCTTGCTCAAAGGGATACCAGTCTCCAGGTGGGACCTGGGGGTGTGTGTATATTACCAGACTGTCTTGGGGTTGTGTGTTATTCTTGTGGATGGTTTGTTAAAAGTGGACATCCGCTCCCCGGAGCATTCTAGTCCCGCATTATCCTCCTTTCCCTCCTGCCCCCTTCAGCTCTGCAGCAGGCAATGACCATGTCTTTTAGTAGATATCAATCCATAAATATTTAAAAAAAAAAAAAAACCTTTGTGGAACTTTTGGTTGGCTCTGCCTGTGCTATGCTTTGCCCTGAACATGTCTGTTAAAAATAAATTTAAACTGCAAAAGCATGTTCTGCATATACGATCACCCCATGCTCATGTTCTAGGGAAATTTAAGGAGTTGCTACAAGGCCGTTTCACTGAATGGGGTTCTTAAGGGGATATGAACCGCAGGCATCTTCTGAAATCAGTGGGTTATCTGGGGTTCCTTCCATTAGTTTTAAATTGTAATGTTTTAATTGTGTAAGCCGCCCTGAGCCATGAAGAAAGGAGAGCTATACATCTTTTAGTAGATATCAATAAATAATTAAAAAAAAAAAAACCTTTGTGGAAATTTAGGTTGGCTCTGCCTGTGCTATGCTTTGCCATGAACACGTCCGTTAAAAATAGATTTAAACTGCAGAAGCATGTTCTGCATATACGATCACCCCATTTTGCATTCTAAGTGGTAGAAGAACGTCTCTGGAAATTCTTTGACTAGTAAGGCAGTCAAGCATTATGCCAATCGGAATCTAACCCAAGTAATTAGTGATACTGCTAATAGCCAGGGGTCATTTCCTGCAGGAGCGCACAGGAGCAGAGCTCCGTCAAAGCATGTTCTGCATATACGATCACCCCATTTTGCATTCTAAGTGGTAGAAGAATGTCTCCGGAAATTCTTTGACTGGTAAGGCAGTCAAGCATTATGCCAACCGGAATCTAACCTGAGTAATTAGTGATACTGCTGATAGCCGGGGGTCATTTCCTGCAGGAGCACACAGGAACGGAGCTCGGGTAGTAAAGAGCCCAGGGGGCCCCACTCCCTGCTCCCAGCAGCCCTCAGTCAGAGCAAGAAGCAGCCAGGTAAGTTGCAGAGCCCCCCCCCCCAGCTACGGGCACATGCAACAAGCCCCACCCCCTGCTCCCAGCAGCCCTCAGTCAGAGCAAGAAGCAGCCAGGAAAGTCCAAAGCTTCCCCCCAGCCCCCGGGTCCAAAAAAGTCCAGTGGCACGTTTAAGACCAAGTTTTATTATACAAGATCTCTCTCCTCTGCGAGGACAGGTCTGCAATCCAAAACAGTCCAGAGGAGCCTGAGTGGTGGGTTTTGCCTTCTGACACACTTCCAGTGATGTCAGGGGGTGTGGCATATGCAAATGAGTTATGCTAATGAGCTCATGCACCTCTTTTTTCTACAAAATGACCCCTGCTGATAGCTAATATTGGGATAGCTAATATTGTGCACGCCCTGACCTCAGTAGCCCAGGCTAGCCTGGTCTCATCAAATCTTGGAAGCTAAGCAGGGTTGGCCCTGGCTAATATTTGGATGGGAGACCACCAAAAAAATACCGGGGATCCTATACATCCTATGTAGAGGCAGACAATTGCAAACCACCCCTGAATGTCTCTTGCCTTGAGTTGAATGGCTCAGGCTAGCCAAATCTTGCCAGATCTCGAAAGTGAAGCTGGGTTGGCAAGCACCCAGGACTACCAGGGTTGCTACACAAAGGAAGGCAATGGCAAACCACCTCGAAAGCCTTGAAAAACCTATAGGATCACCATAAGTCAGCTGTGACTCAATGGGAAAAAATACTGCTCACACGGTGTCCCTGGACTGTGGTGGATTTGGGGGGGGGGAGGTTTGCCGTTTTTGCAGTGTGTGTGTGTGTGTGTGTCCATGCCGCTGGTGACACCTACTGGGGTGATGCCTACTGGGGCATGGAGGATGTTCAGAGAAGTGGCCTGATAGCCTGTCTCTGCCTCCTGGTATTTTCTGGAGGTCTCCCATCCAAATACTTGCCAGGGTCGGCCCTGCTTAGCTTCCGAGATCTGACGAGATCAGCTTGCCTGGGTTATCCAGGTCAGGGCGACTGTGGTGGTTTTTCAGGGGCCTGTCCTCCCAGAAAAGGTACTAAACCAACAGTGCCATCTGGATCTTATTTGGGGATAGAAGTCTGGAGCCCTGGCTTATACACTCAGCCGAAAGGGAAGATCCAAGCCGGAGTTAGCTTGTCCTACCAAGAACAGTGGGACTCTTTTGGGACTTACGGGGTAGGTCCAACCATCCTCCAAGGAGCCTTCCTCCAACCTAAGAAGCCTTCTTCCAACTGAAATGGCCCTTCCACCAATGGAGGACTCTTCCAAGGAGCCTTATTCCAGACAAATGGAGCCTTCCTCCTACTGGTGGCGCTTTCTCCATTGGAGAAATCATTCTAGGATCCATCCCCCAGCCTTCCTCCATCTGAAGTGGCCCTTCCTCCAACAGAAGAATCCTCCAAGGAGCCTCTTCCACTAATTGAGGAACCCTCCAAGGAGACTTTTTCCAGGTGAAGGAGACTTTCTCCAACCGAAGTTGCTCTTCTCCCAACAGAAGAAGGACTTAAGTTGGAGGAAGGCTTAGATTGGAGGAAGGAGCCCAAAGGAAAGGAGGGGCATAAATATTCTAACAAATAAATAAACTTTGTTCAGTGAAGTAGTAGGATGGGGTAGGATCTACCTCTGCTGAGCATAGAATCAGGTTACACGAGGTGTATTTATCTGTGGAAACAGTAGGATCGGATCAGACCAGCTTGTTAAATGTTCATTCTGTTCTTTGCATATAAAATAAACATTCCCAGAGGAGGACCCCCCAGTAGACCACTGAGTCCAGAAACTAAACGTACCTAACTGCACGGCTGCAGTAGGCGAGACTGTGATACAGCTCCGATTCTAACCATGGCTTGCCCAACACCTGAAGACAGTCTCCTGGGGTGTCCAAATTCAAGAGGCACCAAGCTACTCTCAAGAGAAGTCCAACTGTCCCATAACTCTTAACATTTGGGGAAAGTGTCAAGCATACAGACAAGTATATTACCCCACACACCCCATGCCCAGCATTAATAACGCCACAACAAGCCATTTCCCTCCCGCTGTTCTCTTAAAGAGCACAAAAAGGAAGTTGTCCCTGAGAAAACAGGATGTCAGGGGGGGGGGAGGGGAGCTCTTTCCCGCCTGCATGGTGGTGATACAGCTGCTTGAGCCAGCCCTAATCGAATAAAACAGCAATTTGCATACAGTTTGCCTTTGTTTATGGCAAATACAAGAGCTCTGAAATGTGTGAGAAAGTTGAGAATCAGGGCTTCAGTTAATAAAGCTAGCATCTTTTTGCATCAAACAAGATAAAAATCCACCACTGTAAAGAGGTTTTCGTGTTGGCAAAGCTTCAACTGTGACAAATAAGCCTGATAGAAAATAAGAGTGAAGCCTCACTCGAGTGCTCTCAAAGTAGGTGACAAGCATTTATTTTCTCTTCAAATTACTGAGATTTCCCCCTCCCCTACTGAAAATACTTTGAACTTTAACAGAATTGAAAACTAGGGAGGAAATGCAGTGTTCTGTATGTAAATAACCTACTGTAACATTTCCATTAATACCACCCGGACTTCCTGTGAAGTAGTCTCCTATTTCCAGCAAAGAGCCTATTTTTGAAAGAGTCTGCAAAATAACATCTTTCCCACCTCAATATTTCTTCCCTGTAATAAAAATCTTCCTAAACGGTATTAATCTGGGTGGTATGGAGGGAGGTCAGTACGTCTCACATCCATTTTCAGTGCAATCTGGAAGGATGTACTTATTTGCGGTATTTTATGTACTACTCATGGGATCATAAAAATAGAACCAATAATCATGATTAATTTTCCCCTGCCCAAATAAAACCGGTCAATAAAACTAATTTGATGCTAATCGAGATGCAAACTGTGCTGAAATGGGATACAGAGTGTTTTTACAGTAATCCTCCTTGACTTTTAAAAACTATGACATGAATTCCTCCCCCCCCCATGAACTCAATTTCTATAACTCGAGCTTTGCTCCTTCAAAAATGGGAGTAAAATACATTTGAGAGCATAGTAAGGCATCTTTATACAAGCACAGAGAAGAAGAAGAGGAGGAGGAGGAGATTGGATCTATACCCCACCTTTCACTACCTGAAGGAGTCTTAGGCCCGATTTGCATCTAAGCATTTGCTCCGCTGTCTTACCAAACCCACACTGGAACAGAAATTCCCCCTCTGCATTGCATGCCACTTTCACTTTGATTGATTGTTGGATTTTATGGCAGTGTCCAGACTGCATGCCGCTTTCACTTCATTAGATCTCTTGGTTAGATCTCTTGGCCACACGCACGTCACCAGGAAGTAACGTTAGGACGCCGGGCATGCTGGGGGCAGGGCCACGACCATCAGAGGGGAAAACATAGAGTTTTCCTGCCGATGGTCGTGGCCCCACCATGCTCAGTGTCCTAACGTCACTTCCTGGTGACGCGCACGTCGGGGTGGGGTTCCCCCCAGGG
>NW_015173788.1:107738-111167 GCF_001447785.1 Gekko japonicus
AAAGAACTTGTGACTGACCCAAGGTCACATCAGCAGCTGCATGTGGAGGAGTGGGGAATCAAACCTGGTTCTCCCAGATTAGATTCTGTGCTTCTAACCACTACACCAAACTGGCTCTCCCAGCAGACCTCAGTGAACTTAGGGAAATCTATGTCTTGTGGTCCCATCTTTCTTTCATATGAATCAGATACAATTTGTCAGTTCAAAGAAGTTCCTGTCCTGGGGCCACTGTCCCTTTAGGCCCAGACTGGCAGAGAAGTAGCCAGTGGGGGGATGGGGATTGGGGGATACACTTACTGGGAGTGGGGAGGAACATTAGAAATGACGTAGGCATGTGGGAAGGGGCAAAGCTCTGTTTTTTGGGCAGAACTCTATGATAGAATTAGCTTTTACCATAGAGTTTTAGCCAAAAACCAGAGTGTCAAACCCCCCCCATATCCCTGATGTGCCTATGTCTCTTCCGGTTCACGTAGGCATGTTACATTAATTTGTGGCATTCCTCCCTTTTTTGGGGGGGGTCATCCAGGTGGCCAGTGGCAAAGGGGTGAGAGCTGAAAGCAGGAGACCCCTGACCCACCAGGGGGTCTGGCATCCCTACAGAAAAGTCTCTTTTCTTCTTCCCTTGCCTCTCCTTTATTTTATCCATTTAAAAAACACAGGACAGAGACATCACAAATGCCCAACAAGTTGAACACAGCATTAAAAGCCAGTGAACCTAGCTAATACAGCCCAAACCATTTGCTCTCCACCGAATGACCTCTGAAACAGAGCAGTCTTGCATACGTTCGTGAATGCAGGAAGTGAAGGGACTCTACCTATGCAATCTGGCCAACTGTTCCAGAGGGATGGTCCTACCACAGAGAATGCCACAGGTTAGGACTAGCCTTAGTAACTTCAGAGTGCCCTTTCTGAAGGGCAGGGAAGATCCTGTCTCTGCAAATGTGGCTACATTCATAGCCATTGCCATTCAGTGTTACCTGCAGTTGTAAAGTTGTTGGGTTTACGATGAATGGTGTTACTGTGAAAACTATCGTACCTTAAATGTTTTCTTTTGGAAGCAATTTCATAATGGCTTGCCAATCCGCAATTGCTTGATGTCATTTATTGGCCCCGTTCACACGGGCCGGATAATGCAGGGGCGGGGGAGGCGTGGCTGTTTGCCCCGGAGGAAAATAAAGTGCGGTATCCCAATCACATGGTCCCCGGAGGCTTCGCGCTTCGGCTGTTAGCTGGAGATCACACGGTGATGCTGGAGGGTGGCAAAGAAGCGGCGCGGCAAACGTTTCACGTTTGTGCGCATGCGCAGTTCCACGGAGCAGCATTGCTTTCAGCTACGTGTTCATTTGCATGGGCTTACGAAAAAAATCCGATTTGCAATGGGATATGGGCGGGCGCTGGATGCCAAGGGACACTAGAGCTCCCATGATCAGACGCCCGTACCTGCCCATTTGCATGGGCTTACAAAAAACATCCAATTTGCAATGGGATATGGGTGGGCGCTGGATGCCAAGGGATACTAGCGCTCCCATGATCAGACGCCCGTACCTGCCCTGTGTTTTCCGGATACTACTGCACTTTCCGCAGTACTTTTTTACTGCACATCTTCGGCAGGATGCCACGGGTTGGCCATGGGTGTGCTTCGCTTCCCAGATGTTGCGGTGTGATCGTGCACCGAAAATCCACCTAACATTCATGTCTTTAGCGCAGCAACTTCTCCGTGTGAACAGGGCCATTGAGATTTGAATCCCCCCCCCAACTTTTCCATTGGAGAAGGTATTTAGGAAAGGGATCTTTGGTAGTTAATGGGGGAGGTCTGATCAAAATTCCCCATTACAAAAAAAACCCTGGATCAATTAGAAGCGGGGCCACACTGGATCATATCGCACAGCCTGAAGGTAATCTGCAGTAGCCATTTCGTAGCTGGTTCCACCACCTGTGGCAGCCATTTTGTGGTGGCCATTTTGCAGCCATGCCCCACCCCACTCTTTGTTAGAGATCCAAATGTGCTTGTTGGTTCAAAATGGTTGGGGACCCGGGTTCTAAACAGGAACAGCTAATTAGCCCATGTGACTGTTATAAAAGCTCTGTGAACGAAGTGAACCTCAAGAAACATTATGAGTCTTCTCAACATCTTTTAAATTCCTTTTTAAATTCCTACAGATAGATATATCTTTTAACTTGAGCAGGACCCCTGAAGAATCCTGTGTACACTTTTTTACACAAGTGCAAATGACAAGGTGAAAGCTTAACAGAGCAGTAGGGCTTATTGGCTTAAATTTTATTCAGATTTATTTTATTTTTTTAAAAAAAAGCTTGAATGTAACAATAACCACTGGCAGAGAATCATGAGTTCTCAAACTGCTGGTGGATTAACAAATGCAACTGCAGTCCTATATCCTTCATTGAACAAGATCTGACTAATGGCAATAATGTTATAAGAAAAGCATGCGAATATCAGTAAGTTTCAGTTACAAATGCTTCTCCCCCACCCCCCCCCGGGCAGACTTGCCTCTAGTTTCTATGGATATGATCCGTAATTGCTTTTGATCTCTCAATCGTTCTTTGTCTGAAGATCGGAAATCCTGCTTATCAGCCCAAGTGCTAAACTCCTTCTGAGTTTCATTCAAATGTTTCATTTAAAGGAAATAATTCATTTCGGGGTTTGCATTGTACAAACTGTCTTCGCCATCCTTAGTGAACAGTGCCAAATGACGACAGCGTAGAAAAGGCCTGGACAATTCCCCCGGAAGGCCAAGGTTGCTACGCAGAGGCTGTGGTCACACACACTAAGGCCGAGTTCAGACTGGCAGTTTGGCCCGGCAGCCAAACGTTTCAGGAGCATTTCAGTAGCGGATTAAAAGGGCGGGTTCACACAGGCACATCTGTCAGGCGTCCCCCAGCTGTACTTAAGCCGTCTTGTGCCGCTTCCCTCCCAAGTTTAAAAAGTACCAGGTGAAAGTGGTAGCAAACCATGTGTAGAGTGGGTTGATTCTGATTCCCTGAGTGTGAACGCAAGCGCTGCTAAGGCGGGAACAACTCGCAGTCGTTGATAAGAGGCGCTGGCTGTTTCCGTGGCAGGCACCCATGCACATAGGTGCATGCAGCGGCACACAGAAACAGCCGCTAACAGCCCACCAGGGGCAGGCCAACAGCCGCTAACAGCCCACCAGGTGCGGGCCGACAGCCGCTAACAGCCCACCAGGGGCAGGCCGACAGTGCGAACGCTCCCTTGTGCTTCCTCCACGGTATCCTCCTGCTTCATTCGCTGCAGTGTGAATGGGAATACCGCGACCAAGCCATTCCGGTGTAACAGGCCAGATTAACCCCCCGGCCAGAGTAACCCCAGGGTTACTCTGGCCTAGCCTAGAATAACCCCGGAGGGGTTATTGAGGGGTTATTCTGGCCTAGGCTAGAGTAACCCCGGGTTAA
>NW_015173788.1:113407-113525 GCF_001447785.1 Gekko japonicus
GTTTCCACCGGGCAGTACAGCGTGTGCAACTTAAATGAATTATATGTTGTCTTCCCTATCCCCTAAGAAAAACATTGTTAGTCCCGTGTCTAAAGAGTAACTGTAAATCACTTTGAGC
>NW_015173788.1:113798-122801 GCF_001447785.1 Gekko japonicus
GGGGTACCCAATTAAATAGATGCACATTAGATTCAGTATAGTATTATTTTTCATTTAAAATATTTTTTTTTTAATTTGAAACGTTTAATTTTAACATGATTGCAATAAGTGATTTTTCTATTGCGGGAGTGATTAAGATTATCTTTTCATGGTTCTTCCAAAAATCACCAGGTTTTCTTGGGACACAAGTTGGAAATGTGGAATTCACTGCTAGAAGATGCAGTGATGGCCGTCAACACAGATGGCTTTAAAAGGGGATTACAGGTTCATGGGGGAGGGAAGCGGGATGGTAGAGCCCGATCTCATCAGATTTCGGAAGCTAAGCAAGGTCAGTACTTGGAAGGGAGACCACCAAGGAAGGCTCTGCAGAGCAGGGGTCATTTCTTAGAAAAAAATGTGCAGGAGCTCATTAGCATAACTCATTAGCATAACTTATTTGCATATGCCAAACCCCCTGACATCACCGGAAGTGTGTCAGAAGGCAACACCCACCACAGGCTCCACTGAACTGTTTTGGATGGCTAGCTATTGGGGGGGGGTCATGCAGATCTGTCCTCGCAGAGGAGGGAGAGCTGGTACCTGAATAAAACTTGGTCTTAAAGGTGCCACTGGACTGTTTTGGACCGGGGGGAGGGGGGGCTCTGCAACTTACCTGGCTGTTTCTTGCTCTGACTGAGGGCTGCTGGGATTAGGGGGCGGGGCTTGTTGCGTGTGCCCGCCCCCTGGGCTCTTTACTGCCGGAGCTCCGCTCCTGTGCGCTCCCACAGGAAATGACCCCTGCTGCAGAGGAAGGCAATGGCCAGCCACCTCTGCTTTTCTCTTGCCTCGACAGCTCCTTGCTGGTGTCACCATAAGTTGGTTGCGACTTGAGAGCACATTACTGACACACACTGATTCATGGAGGATAGGTCTATCAGTGGCTACTAGATATGGTGACCAAAGGGAAACTCCACACCCAGAGGCAGTAAACTTGGGCTGGTAATAAAACCGTGATAGAGGAACACCTGTATGCCTTGCTTGTTGGACCTCCTGGGCAAGTGGTTGGCCAACAACCCAGTGAGGTAGGTTAGGCTAAACGTATGTGATCGGTCCAAGATCATTCAGTCAGCTTCCACCGCAAGATGGGGATCTGAATGGTCCCTAACCTGAAGCTCTAACCGCTACACCACACTGGCTCTCATAGGGTGGCTGCTGTTGAACGGTAGCAAGCAGCCAGGCTGTCGAACTTCCGAAAAATTTGAGAGCCTTGCATTCCGTTTTCCATATGAGTCTGTTAAAGAAGGACCCCGGTTCTTCTGAGTGGCGTCCTACATGTGTCCCTCCACCGCCTATCTTGCTTGAAGGGGGGGAACACTTTGAAATTGCAGACATCTTGGATTGTAAACTTAAACGGGGGAAACGTTGGTACCTCATTGAGTGGGTGGATTTTGGATAAAATTTCCAGAAATTTCCCAACCTGGAGCAGGCAATCCTAGGCCCAGGGCTGGCCCCAATGAGTTCTCCCTCAAAAGCCAAAATAGGGCGGAAAAGGGCCCTCCCCCTGCCTTTTACTGACAGAACCAAGCCTTGGAATGCTGTCGTTGCCTAGCAACAGCCACCTGTCAGCAAGCTGCCATTGAGGGTTTTGGTTCCCTGAGTGTATTCCCTGCCCCCTCCTGTTTTCTTATTCTGAGTTTCACATTCTTGGTTGGTAGGTGCCTGTAACTGCTCAAGGTTATCCAGCTGGTGTGGGGGAATGAAGCTATGTTATCAGCTTGCTCGTTAGTAGTGTCTTTCGCCTGTGAACTAAGAGTCTGTTTTGAGAAAGGTAAACCGTTATGTTCCCATGTAATGACCTGCCAGTGTACTGTTCTTTCGCGCCGGCGGGAATGGGATCTATTGGTTATAACTTGGTTCAAAGTTCCTTTATCATGTTGCCCTGTGGGGTATGTGTTCATTCCTAGCAATTCTATTGTTCCTGCTTCTTTCAAACGCTTTGAAATAAATTTTGCTTTAACCTTTAAACGTGGATTTATTTCGGAGTCATTGGAGATTCAACATTTTGTTAGGAATCAATTTTCCTCATCATCTCGAGTCGGATCAAAATCATGAGCGGGACAGAAGGGAACATACCTACAACGGTACCCACAACAGTACCTACAACAGAGGGGGATTTGCTTGGCATCCCGGTAACCTCTGCGGCCCCACTGGTCACCACGGCGCCCGTCTCGGTGCCTGCTACGGGAGCAGTAGGGGGAACGGTACCTTGCCCGAGCTACCTACCATGGCTGCCTCCAACCCCGAGCCAATGGGGTCGGAACATGATGCGAGCCTCTGAGGACTGGATGAGGTTCGACACCCGAGGCACGAGAGAGACTTACTCTTACCGGGGGAGCGGCCTCCGGGACAGCCTGGGTGAACGCGAGCAGAGACATGGAAGGTACCGAGAGGAGGATGACGAGTTCTGGGAGGAAGATCCGGGGAGAGGATCAGGCCCCGGGCTCAGCGAGACCCACAGAGACCCAGGCGAGGACCGGCTGGAGGAAATCGAACGATCGTTGCAACTTCCCTTGCGCTACGTTGTCCCCTGAGGAAGTAGCGACCCTCCCATCCGACTATCGGGACTTGGCACGGGTATTTGGGGAGGAGGAGGCTGACGATTTAACCCCCCATCGCAACACTGACTGCTCCATTGAACTGTTACCCGGGAGCAAATTGCCAAAAGGTAAAATCTATGCGATGGGGCCGGCGGAGAAGGCTGAACTGCGAAAGTTCCTCGACAAGAACCTAGCTAGGGGTTTCATCCGCCCAGCTTCCTCCCCTTTCGTAGCTCCAGTTCTTTTCCGGAAAAAGAAAGATGGGGGGCTTAGACTATGTGGGTTGAATGCCATTTCCACTACTAATGCCTACCCATTGCCGCTGATTAAAGACCTAGTAGCTGAGGCTACAAAGGGGAAGATATTCTCCAAACTTGATCTACGTGACGCATACTTTCGTGTGCGCATCAAAGAAGGGGATGAGGGGAAGACGGCGTTCAACACCCCGTTGGGACAGTTTGAGTACTTGGTTATGCCCTTCTGTCTGCAAGGGGCTCCGGGGGTCTTCATGAACTTGATTAATGAGGTCATGCATGACTTGTTGTTTAAGGGGGTGATTGTTTATTTAGATGACGTGTTAATATACTCCCAGGACCTCCCCTCCCATGTCAAATTGGTCAGAGAAGTTCTCAAATGGTTACACAAGCACAAACTCTTTGCCAAACTGTCCAAATGTGAATTTCATCAGACGCACATTGACTTTTTAGGGTTTCGCATTTCGGGAGGGGGGTTGGAAATGGATCCGGGGAAAATTCAGGCAGTGCTTGAATGGGAACCCCCCAGGACCAGACAGCAACTTCAAGCATTTCTCGGATTTACCAATTTTTATCGCGCTTTCATCAAAGGGTTTGCCCAAGTGGCTCTCCCCTTAACTGACCTATTAAAAACCAAAGGGAAGGGGTTTGACTCGACCAAGCCAGGAGCACCCCTCAAATGGTCCCCTGAATGTGATGAGGCGTTCAGACGGCTCAAACTATTATTCACCTCTGAGCCTATACTGGCGCCGCCAAATGAAACTAAAAAATTCATCGTACAAACTGATGCGTCCGATGTGGCAATGGGTGCGGCCATTTTACAGTAGGGGGCGGAGGGAAAGTTGCACCCATTGGCGTATGTATCTAAAAAGTTCTCTGAGGCTGAACGGCACTGGTCGATATGGGAGAAGGAAGCATCGGCCATCAAATTGGCCCTTTCGACATGGTGCCACTGGCTGGGGGGGGGACGGGTGTCGTTTGAGATTTGGACTGATCATAAAAACCTTGAGACTTTGAAGTCACCCAGGAACTTAAATGCAAAGCAACTCCGATGGGCTGATTTCTTTTCTAAATTCCAATTTTCTCTTCATCATTTGCCGGGCACAGCCAACTCACTAGCGGACGCTCTGTCACGCCTACCGCAACATGTGACATCATGTGACACAGCGTGACATCATCATTGACTCTGTCTTCACTCCTGCCCAGCTGGGTGGCGCGGTGGTAACCCGAGCGCAAGCTAAACAAATGCCCGCCCCAATTAGCCCGCAGACGCCCTCTGCTATTCTGTCTAAGGGGAAGGAATGGTGTCAACGTTATGTTTCAGCCTGGGCCCCAGAGGATGAGGTGCTGATCAAAGAGCTTCCCCAGTGTTCCCGTGAACCAAATGGTTTGGTCTACTCCGAGGGGAAGCTGTATGTTCCGGTTGCGCTGCGGGGGGAAATACTGCAAGCGGCACATGGTTCGAAACTGGCGGGCCACTGGGGTTTTGTTAAATCACTACAATTGCTCCGCAGACAATTCTGGTGGCCCCGCATGCGCATGGACATGTTGGAATTTGTGCGGACCTGTCAAACGTGTGCCTTGTCAAAACCTCGAGGGGGGAAACCACCTGGTTTACTTCAACCCCTCCCCACTCCCTCCAGGCCATGGGAAGTGGTGTCTATGGACTTCATCACTGACTTGCCTCCTAGCAGGGGTAAAACTGTTATTTGGGTGGTGGTCGACTTATTTTCCAAACAGGCGCATTTTGTCCCGTTCCCTTCTTTGCCGTCTGCCCAGGCTTTAGCCAAAACGTTCCTTTACCACGTGGTATGGCTCCACCTGTTGCCAGCCAAGATCATATCCGACAGGGGAACTCAATTCGTTTCTAAGTTTTGGCGTGAACTTATGTCCACCATGGGTGTGGAGCAAGGGCTCAGTAGTGCCTATCATCCAGAAACTGATGGCCAGACAGAACACGTTAATCAAACTTTGGAACAATACCTCCGTTGCTTTACCAATTACCAACAGTCTGACTGGTGTGATCTGCTGCCCTTGGCTGAGTACTGTTATAACAACACTGATCACAGTTCAATTGGCATGTCTCCCTTCAAAGCCGTCTTTGGCTACGACAGCCCCCCATTGCCCTTTTTTTGGGGGGAACATCCTCTTCAGCCTACTGATGCGGGAGCGTGGTGTCAATCTTTGGAACTAGCATGGCCTCTTTTGTGTGAAACATTAAACGCTGCGAAGGCAGCTTACAAGGCACAGGCTGACAGAGGAAGGGTGGCGGGTTTGGGTCTGCGGCCTGGTGATTTTGTGTATGTGTCAACTAAAAATATTAAGCTTCTACGTCCTAGTCGTAAACTGGGGTGGAAATTTATTGGCCCTTTTCGGGTTCTAAAAATTCTTAATAATGTGTCAGTTGATGTCGAACTTCCGAAAAATTTGAGAGCCTTGCATTCCGTTTTCCATATGAGTCTGTTAAAGAAGGACCCCGGTTCTTCTGAGTGGCGTCCTACATGTGTCCCTCCACCGCCTATCTTGCTTGAAGGGGGGGAACACTTTGAAATTGCAGACATCTTGGATTGTAAACTTAAACGGGGGAAACGTTGGTACCTCATTGAGTGGGTGGATTTTGGTCCCCAACACCGGGAATGGGTGGAAGAAGGGGATATTCGGGCCCCTTATTTGTTGCGCCAGTTCCATAAACGTTTCCCTCACAAACCGGGAGATTCCGGGAGATTCTGGGAGAAGGGGAGTAAGTGGTATTTTCAGGAGGGCAGTATGTCAGCAAGCTGCCATTGAGGGTTTTGGTTCCCTGAGTGTATTCCCTGCCCCCTCCTGTTTTCTTATTCTGAGTTTCACATTCTTGGTTGGTAGGTGCCTGTAACTGCTCAAGGTTATCCAGCTGGTGTGGGGGAATGAAGCTATGTTATCAGCTTGCTCGTTAGTAGTGTCTTTCGCCTGTGAACTAAGAGTCTGTTTTGAGAAAGGCAAACCATTATGTTCCCATGTAATGACCTGCCAGTGTACTGTTCTTTCGCGCCGGCGGGAATGGGATCTATTGGTTATAACTTGGTTCAAAGTTCCTTTATCATGTTGCCCTGTGGGGTATGTGTTCATTCCTAACAATTCTATTGTTCCTGCTTCTTTCAAACGCTTTGGAATAAATTTTGCTTTAACCTTTAAACGTGGATTTATTTCGGAGTCATTGGAGATTCAACACCACTGAGGGAATCCGTTGTTTAAAGCTACAGGTGCTCCTTTTTATCATTTGCAGATTTTTTAAGCTGCCCAGTGTATTTTTTTTTTAGATTTCACATTTTCTTGCAAACCTAGGGCTCATTTCAGATTTGTAGAAAGATCTGTCTTGCCCATTCACAGCTCCAGTCGCTGGATGTAAATATCCAAAGATATCCAGACTTCGCTATTAGAATATAAGATAACCAAACCCATAGCCTCATTAATTGTATTCGAGGACCAACATACACGTAACATGCTAGCTAATCTGAGGCCATTTGGAGCAAGGAAGTGGTGGGTGGAGAAAGGTTTAAGTCTCTTATTCTCCACAACCCCACTTTGCCTCTTTCTCTCCTACTTCACCAAAACAGGGCTGCCAGGTCTCCTGCTATGGTGAGAAATGTCCCACTGGCAGCCCTCTTTGCCCTCCACATTATGGAGTGGCAGCGGGATAAAAAAAATAAAGGGGAAAAAGTGACCTTGGGGGTCTTGGTACATCACTTCTGGGGAAAACACAGAAGTGGCATGTGGTAGCTCTAGGAATTACCAAAAACTCTATGGTTTCCAAGTCACACCCCCCCCTCTCCGCCAACCCCATCCCAAAGTGAGTTTTCCATCCTTCCCCCCACAAAGAGATATCAGTCTTACACACAGTTGTAAGATCGATCAAGATGGGTAGCCTTGTTTGTCTGTATCTGAAGAAGTGAGCAGCGACTGCCACAATTTTTGTTTGTCTTTAAGGTGCTCCTGGACTCTTGCTCTTTTCTACCGCTACACATTTGTAAGTAATATGGAATTCGGCCCTTGGTATCCATGAAAGCAACATAAAACATGTAGCCTGAAACGAAGAATCATGTTCTTTAATCCACTTTGTGGGTTAAAGCAACTCAATAAGCAGCAACAGCTGCGGCTTTAATCACTCAAGAAATAAAACCTCTCATTATTTCGCACTGCATATACAGAGACAGAATGTGATAACGACACACCAAAAGGAAGGAGGCAATCAGCAGGGTATTTATTTCCTTTTATAGTTATGTGGTCTCCTATTTTTCCAGGAGAGTAATGTGCACAATGCAGATTTATCATTGACTTTGAGGCAGTCAAATATTCATCAGCAAATTTCTAATGATTCTTTTTAGAACCTAACAAAGGTTAATGTTGTATTCTCCCATAGAGTTATACAAGCCATGCTGGTATTAACAATGCTTTGTACATTAATTTAACCACTCTGCACACTCATGTCTTGGTCTGGCCACTTAGAATGCAGGAAAGGACCATCAGGTGAGAGAAGATGTATTTTGGTTTCCTAATTTTTTTTTTCATCCATAAAGTTGCAGACGACTTTTGATGACCCCACAGGGCTTTCAAGGCAAGAGACTAGGGCTGCGGTCAGACATGCAGTTCGACCCACTGTTGCCCCGCCTCTAATTGATCCAGGTTATTTTGTAACCAAAAATTATGATCAGTCTTACCCCTTTTAGCTCTTCAAAGTGCTTTTACCCGTATCTGATCGATCAGACGCTGCAGCTAGGGAGTGTTGCCGTCGGCCATTTCTTAAAAGTTTGTCCTCAGAGCATGCTCACAAGCACTGATGAGCCTGCTGGGATATGTAGCTCATGGGGCCATTGGCCATTTAAAAAAAAACTTGTCCTCTGATCGTGTACACAAGCGCTGATGATATGTAGTTGGGACATGTAGTTCACTGCTGTCCTCCCTCTCTAAAATTTTCAATTAACCCCTTCCTGAAAGCACAGAAAAAAGTTGATGTACAGAGGTGGCTTTTTTTGAAAGATTTTATAAAGAAAACAAACTTTTGAGCAGCCTCTGTGGCAGAGGGAGTGAGAGAGAGGTGCAAATATGCAGTTATGCACACATCACTAACTAGAGAAAAATAAACGGTGGCCGGAAAACAAGAGACCAGTCAGACCTGCCTGATGGCTTGGGTGCACAACAGAGTGATCAGACAACAGGAAATCCATTTTGGAACCAGTTCAGACCAACAGGACTGGACTTTCACAGGTATCAATGAAACACACAGTAAGGGGTGGGTGGGATTCAGACGACTGGGGCATGACAGACAGATGTTGCTGTCTGATCATGAATTTTAAATCCATAAGGGAACAGCAATGCCAATGGATCAAACTGCACATCCGATCATAGCCTAGCAGAGGTGGTTTGCCTTTGCCTGTCTCTGTGTAGCAACCCTGGACTACCTTGGTGGTCTCCCATCCAAATACTAACCAGGGCCGATTCTGCTCAGCTTCCAAGTTCTGATGAGATCAGGCTAGCCTGGGCTATCAAGGTTGGAAGAAAACACCCTTTTCTGGATAGTCTGGGTGTAAAACATCAGCCCTTATGTTAGGGTTGCCATCTTGGAGACTTTGAGGGCAGGAACATTTAAGGGTCAGAGACTGCAGGAAATGGTGTCACATGATGCTCTAGGAACTCCTCTAGTCTCTGTGGTTTTTACTGCTGAGATTGGGGGAATTCCTAGAGCATTTCATAATGACATGATGTCACAACATCTCGCAACTCCCTCACCCCTTTGCTCTTGCCATTCCACTGGTAAATCTACCTTATGATAAAGTTTACAGTGGGTCACCATGTTAGTCTGTCTGCAGCAGTAGGAAAGAGCAAGAGTCCAGGAACACCTTAAAGACTAACAAAATACGTGGCAGGGGAGGAGCTTTCATGAGTTACTGCTCACTTCTTCAAATACCTGTAAGCAGGGGTCATTTCCTGCAGGAGCGCACAGGAGCGGAGCTCCAGCAGTAAAGAGCCCAGGGGGCGGGCACATGCAACAAGTCCCACCCCCTGCTCCCAGCAGCCCTCAGTCAGAGCAAGAAGCAGCCAGCTAAGCTGCAAAGCACCTCCCCCAGGCCCCCAGGCCAAAACAGTCCAGTGGCACCTTTAAGACCAAGTTTTATTCAGGTACAAGCTCTCCCTCCTCT
>NW_015173788.1:123041-144700 GCF_001447785.1 Gekko japonicus
GAGGTGCAACCCCAAAAACAAAAAACGTCATGTGGTTGGGGGGGGGGGGGGAGACCTATAACAGCCTTTTATTACAAAGCTGGTGGTCAATTCACCAATGAAAGCCAACTGCTTTGGGCCCTCCAGGAGCAGGGTCATGACTGCATCTTCCAGAGTCGTGGAAATCTCCGCTGACTTAGTTTGCTTACATTTTTATTTTACCCTAAAGTTAAGCTTAGGGTTGCCAATCTCCAGGTAGGTCCTGGAAATCTCCTAAAATTTTAACAGGTCTCCAGATGACAGAAATCCATTCCCCTAGAAGAAAATGGCGGCTTTGGAGGATGGACTCTATAAGCTTCTACCCTGCTGAGGTCTCTCCTCTTCCCGAACCCTGGCATTCCCAGACTCCACAACAAATCTCCAGGAATTTCCCAACCTGGTACTGGCAAGAAGAAGAAGAAGAAGAAGAAGAAGAAGAAGAAGAAGAAGAAGAAGAAGAAGAAGAAGAAGAAGAAGAAGAAGAAGAAGAAGAAGAAGAAGAAGAGATTGGAATTATACCCTGTCCTTCACTTGGAGTCTCAGAGTGGTTTACAAATTCATTTCTTTTTCAATTCCCACAACAGACACCCTGTGAGGTAGGTGGAACTGAGAGAGCTCTTACAGAAACTGGTCTTTTTCAAGAACAGCCCTTATCAGAACTATGGCTTGCCCAAGGTCATCCAGCAGCTGCCAGTGGAGGAGTGGGGAATCAAACCCGGTTCTCCCAGATTAGAGTCTGCACACTTACCACTACACCAAACTGGCTCTACTTAAGTTAGTAGATCTATTGGCTGCTATTCTCTCTAATGGAACCCCAAGCAGGTTGTAAGTAATAAGAATACAATCGACTAGAATACACACAAAAAGAGATGACAAGAATAAACGGTACTCAGGGGCCGGTTTTGGAATCCAGCAGGCCAGTTGTCCAAGGTCACCGGCTAATGGACAAGGTCCAAGAGCCCTTTGGCTCTTACCTTTGCTGTGTGTCGAAGGGCTCACACCTCCAAACCAAGAGAAATACCTGAGACAGGAGGAATGAGCAAAAGCACAAGTAAGGTGTGGCAGCTGGCAACAGTGCCCCACTCAGCATGCCCCTGGTTTAGTTTCTAGATATAATCCTATAGACAAGGTTAGGAAAGATCAAATTAGAGGGGGGAAGTCATTCATATCCAACGGGTGAATCAGCCTTTTAGAAAACTTGCTTCAGGAATGTGACTGTGCGGTCCCCCACAATGGGGGAAAAAAAATACAGCTCTATCAAGAATTCATACCAACAAGATCTTGGGGTTATAGTGTGTGGAAACATTACTGTTTTCAGTCATCACAAATCTAGACTGGATGCAAAACCGGTTTCATGTGCATAGAGCCAGGCACAGAGAGATGTCTTTGAAAACGAACACATGACGCTGCCTTACACCAGATCAGATTGTTGGCCTATCAGAGTCAGCATTCTGTACTCAGACTGGCAGCAGATCTCCAGGGTCTCAGGTAAAGGCCCTTCACATCACTTACTACCTGATTCTTTTAACTGGAGATGCTGGGGATTGAACCTGGGACCTTCTGCCTGCCAAGTGGATGCTTTACCACTGTCCCGTAGCCCTTTCCCATGTCAGGGCTATTGCATGCCTTGCATAGTGCTAAGATGATGATGTCAGTCAGCCCATGCCACAATGGGGACTTATCCACTATGCCCTGTGCCATAATGAAGACTTCTGGCTACGTGCAGAGAAGCCCAGGACTACCTGGTAATCAGCCCAAGGCTGTCTAAATTTTTTTGCATACTGTTGGTTGTAGATTTAGGGTATCAGTAGGTTCTGGTCTGGGACAAATCCATAATCAGTCCAGCTCAAACAGAGACCGATTTCCCACAAGCCGCTGCTCCGTGCTCGCTCTTCCCTTTGCCCTGATTGTACGTGTCAGTTTCGCACTATGTGCTGTGTGGTCGCATTTTGCCTCACAGCTTCGCCCAATTTCCCTTGCGTCTACTCAACCCTAAAAAAACCTTTTTAAAAAAAAACACAACAGGATTGAGTAGACGCGGGGGAAATCGGGCGAAGCTGTGGGGCAAAAGGTGGCTACACAGTGCATAGTGTGAAACTGACACGTACAATCAGGGCAAAGGGAAGAGCGAGTGTGGAGCAGCGGCTTCTGGGAAATCAGTCAGATACTCTCCCATTGACCTGTCTTGGCAGGAGAAAAAGTTGAGCATCGTCCCAATGTTCTTCAGTTCCTGTTCTCTATATTCTCTTATCACAGTGCGGCAGTAATAATTATATTCTAATACACATGCCTATCAGCTATATTTCTAATTTGATAGCCAGTATGAGCCAGTAGATTTCTCAATTCAGCCTGCAAAGCTAACCACGTCAGTGGATTTCTGATCGCAATTTCAGAAGGCATAATTACAACCCAAAAGGCATGGGATTAAAAATTCCACGTGAATATATAGACACACTCTGGATTTGAGGGAGGGGTGTGTGCGGGTTGAATCTTCTAAATTACTACTGCAAGATTTATGCCTCAGGGCTGTTGGTGGATTTTATGGTGCTCAAGGAACTTAAATTACATCATTCTCAATTATCTGCATTGCTTGGCAAATATATAATACCAAAATAGAACCTTAATGTATATGATGGGCACTGAATACATATATAGTTAATTCAAAGTCTTTAGCTCATGAGAAATACTGAACATTACTAACTGTTGGATTGTATTAACATTTACTGGCTCAAATGAAATTCCAAAATAGGATTCTTGTGCATTCAAAACAACTGTTGTGGTACACAAAAGGTGATTTGACTTCACCCGGGCCTTTACCTAGGTATAACATTTCTACTAGTGCAAAATATGTGAGTTTTAAAAACAAAACAGGACCTCACAATGTCAGGTATTAAAGAATATAAGAACATAAGAAGAGCCGTGCTGGATCAGACAAGTGATCCATATAGTCCAGCATCCTGTCTCATAGGGTGCAGTCAGACGGCGTGCTGGGAGCTGTTTAAATTGCTCTGGCCCTGGTGCGTTGTTTTTTTAAACTGGAGAATCGCAATCACACTCACCTCCTTGCTCCGGATCGCTGCGCAGCCACATCGCTTCCCGCCATCCACACGCGTTGGTGTTGTTGCTCTCTCTCTCTCGGTTTGTGCATGCGCACAGGCAGCCATCTGTAGAACTAAAATTTTTGCACATGCGCAGAACAGCAATTTCCTCTTCAACCCGACTGCTGTAACACTTCCCTTTAAACTTTAAAGGAACACTTCCCTTTAAACGTTTAACCCGAAAATGGCCTCCGTGAGATCCCCAACTTGTCTAAATGCTAAACTAGGCACCGTTTAAACATTGTTTTTAATAACGCGGTGACGGAGCTCCGCCTATGTGCCAACACTTTTTAAAAAATGGTGGGCAAAAAGTGAAAGCCTCGGGCAGCTTTCAAGCAGGGAGGGGGTTTAAACCGGAAGTGGCTCAACACCGGAGGAGCAATCAGATGTCATAAAAGTGCAACTGGAACTGGAGAATCAGGAAACCACCACTTGGGGACCTGGTATCAAAATACTATGGGTTCAAGCGGTTTTGAGCCGGAAAGCGATAGCTGGGGATGGGAGGCAGATGTTGACTGTGTGATCACACAGATAAAACCCGTTTCTGAACTGGCACGACACCAGATCAAATGGCACGTCTGACCGTACCCACATAGTAGCAAACCACAGAACACAAGAGAAGCCATGTTGGATCAGGCCAATGGGCCATCCAGTCCAACACTCTATGTCACACAATGGCAAAAATGCCAGGTGCCATCAGGAGGTCCACAAGCAGGGCCAGAACTCCAGAAGCCCTCCTACTGTTGCCCCACCCCCCAAGCACCAAGAAGACAGAGCATTGCTGCCCCCAAAACAGTGTTCCATCTATACTTTGTGGCTAATAGCCACTGATGGATCTTTGCTTAATATATATTTATCCAACCCCCTGTTGAAGCTGTCTGTACTTGTAACTGCCACCACTTCCTGTGGCAGTGAATTCTCTGTGTTAATTATTCTTTGGGTGAAGACATACTTTCTTTTATCTGTTCATTGAGTGCCCCCAAGTTTTTGTATTGTGAGAAAGAGAGACAAGTGCTTCTTTCTCTACTTTCTCTATCCCATGCATCATTTCGTAGACCTTTATCACGTCACCCCTCAGTTGTTATTTCTCCAAGTTAAAGAGCCCTAACCTTTTTAGCGTTTCTTCATCAGGAAGGTGCTTGCCTTACTGTGGCTCACACTATGAAAACAGCCCCATTTGGATACTCCTCCTGGTGACCAAATTGGTGAGGGGTGAAAGGTCACGGGGTGGGGGCAGCCTATCTGAGAGAAACACTCTCTCAGCCCCATTTAAGGGGAGCCAGGCAGCAGTGAGGAATTCCTGGTAGGCAAGTGGGCTCCCTCACCGAAACAACTCCATCCCTAGCCTCTGAGCAGGGCTTGTAAGCTCCAGGGATGTTTGTTTGAGCAGGGAATGAGAGTGAAAGCATCATACACACAACTTCATGACACTGTATGATGTGTTTCATTACTGCACATTGCAGGACATATGAGGGAAATACTGATGTAGGACTACGTTTTTGGGCATCCCATCGACATTTGCATGATCATCAAGAACACTGGAAACCTCTCTGGGCATTATGGCCCATTCCTCACTCCCCGTTTTTAGAAACATGTGCTTCTTCATTGTGCTTGATGTTCTTCCTGTGTGCATCGCAAACGTTCTTGATGTCTAATGTGTGAATCAGGCCCTCGTCGGTCTTCTGCCTTTTCTTTATGCTCGCAAGTACAGGTATCCTTGGTGACCAGCGAATCATCTTTACAGGCACTTGGTTAACATGGTCTCATTAAAGAAAACAGTTCTGTTGCTTTCACCGATTCCGCAGCATGAACCCTGTTGAGTGAGTAGTTCATTCCGAGTTAAGTGTCATACTTAACAGTTTGCATGATCATCAAGAACAGTGGAAACCTCTCTGGGCATTATGGCCAATTCTTCACTCCCCATTTTTAGAAACATGTGCTTCTTCATTGTGCTTGATGTTCTTCCTGTGTGCATCGCAAATGTTCTTGATGTGTAATGTGTGAATCAGGCCTTCGCTTCTGCCTTTTCTTTATGCTCGCAAGTACAGGTATCCTTGGTGACCAGCGAATCATCTTTACAGGCACTTGGTTAACATGGTCTCATTAAAGAAAACAGTTCTGTTGCTTTCACCGATTCCGCAGCATGAACCCTGTTGAGTGAGTAGTTCATTATTAGATTTATAGACCTGTGGAATCCAATCAAAAGCCAGCGTTGGGCTTCCTATTGAGTTTCCCTAATGATAGCATTTACTTTCTTCCTTTGTACCTGTGTGAGAACGCTTTCACTTTCGGGAAATCTGAACATTCTCATTATCCCCATTATCCCACCCCCTTCCCCAACTCGAAAACAAAACCTCGAATCATCAGCCGGCAATTTGAACACAATAATGCTACTGACAATACATCATAATTTTCTTTCCCCCGCCCCCCTCTTTATGTAACAGAGAAAAGGACAGTTAGGTTGCCCTTCCCCTCTCCCTCCCCATACGTCAGGAGAGATCCAGATCTCGACTCTGGGCAAGATAACTTTGAGTGCCCCCCACCCCCGTTAAGAGGGTTACCTCTTGTGGTACGCAGGAGCGCACACACACCCCCTCCCTTCTCCTGGAGGGGAGAGAAGAGTGCAGCTGATCCCGTGTCTGACATTCTACAGCTCCCTGAATCAAGCAAAAAGTATTCAGCCCTCATGAACGTAAGGAATTGCCCAGGCTCCAGGAGATGTTTGAAAGACTTTACACTCTGACTTAAAAATCCTAACTGCTGTGCTGTCTGATAATTGCTATCATTAGAGAAATGATTAAATACAATACAGAAGAAGAGGAGGAGGAGGAGGAAGAGGAGGAGGAGGAGATTGGATTTATCCCCCATCCTTCACTCGGAGTCTCAAGCAGATTTCAATCTCCTTTCCCTTCCCCTCCCCACAATAGACACCCTGTGAGGCAGGTGGGGCTGAGAGAGCTCTTTCAAGGACTGCTCTTGAGAGAACAGAACTGTGGCTTGCCCAAGGTCATCCAGCACCTGCAGGTGGAGGAGTGGGGAATCAAACCCAGTTCTCCCAGATTAGAGTCCGCACTCCCAACCACTACACCAAACTGGCTCTCAGCACATTTTATCCCACCATTCTACTAAAGAATTCTAGCAGACCAATATGCTTTTCATTCATTTTTCATATGTACTTTAGTTTTGGTTTTAATTGCTTTATGGTATGTTTTGTTTTAACTGCTAGCCACCTTAGTGGCCTTCATTGGCCAAAATGGTAGCCTACAAAATTTGTGAATGAAGAAATAAACAAGCATGGCTCTCCTTCTTATGACAGATGAATGCGGGATACCTCGATTAACACGGCAGAGCCATTGGACCCCAGATACGTCAGGTCACCCTGTTTCCTGGGAGCAGAGCCATAAACCTTGGGTTTCAGGCTGAGAGGAGATTTTATTTATTTATTTTATTTATACCTTCGGCTTATATACCGCCCTGACCCTGAAGGGTCTCTGGGCGGTTTACATAGTGGTTCTAACCAACCAATTAACCTCCGAGCCGACCTGACGAAGAAACAACCAACAACCACCACAGGGGGGTGCCGGTAGGCTGTCCCATCCCCTTACACTCTGTGGCCCTAGTTAGGGAAAAATGGTGATTAGCACCAGAAACCTGTAAGCCTCTCAGAGACCCCTAACCAAGGGATTAGAGCGGGATATCAAGCCAAAAGTTAAATAAATAAATAAAAATAAAAATTAACTGCTAGCCACCTTAGTGGCTTTCATTGGCCCAAATGGTAGCCTACAAAATTTGTGAATGAAGAAATAAACAAGCATGGCTCTCCTTCTTATGACAGATGAATGCGGGATACCTCGATTAACACGGCAGAGCCATTGGACCCCAGATACGTCAGGTCACCCTGTTTCCTGGGAGCAGAGCCATAAACCTTGGGTTTCAGGCTGAGAGGAGATTTTATTTATTTATTTTATTTATACCTTCGGCTTATATACCGCCCTGACCCTGAAGGGTCTCTGGGCGGTTTACATAGTGGTTCTAACCAACCAATTAACCTGACTAGGGCCACATTATCTACAGGGTGGTGACTGCCTACCAGCACCCCGGGCTAGTTGTCATCCGGCTTCCTTCCGCAGCTTCAGATATTGGCGTCCTGGTGCCCTTTCTGGAGCCGATCTTCCCCGAGCAGCTTCCTCCGGCAGGTCTCGTCTTGGCGCGTGGCTCTGTGTTGGCTGCAGTTCCGGCTACTGTTCACAGGTGACTTCGCCGCACTGCACCACACTGCGCCGCACATCACCATGCTCTCCAAGGCTCCACTTTCTCCGGGCTCCGCCTCCGACGTTGCTCCACCGGGTCACCAGGAACTGCTCCGCCACCATCGTTGCCGCTGCCGCACCCTTTACCTCACAAGGAGGAGGGGTGCCCCCTGCCACCTAGGGCAGGTACCCACTTTATCTACTTGCATTTATGATGCTTTCGAACCGCTGAGTGGACGGAAGCTGGGACGTGGGCCGGGAGCTCACTCCGACTGCGGTGGGTTTTGAACAGCCTGTTCAAAACAGGCTGTTCATTGATGTTACTTTGCAGGCGTTCTTACTGCCTGTGCCACCGCTTCCAAGAGATAGTTTCTCTTTATGGAGATAAACAGGTAGGATGAATATGGCTATTTGCTCACCTGCCAGGAAGCAGCAAGATCGATCACTGGTGTGGGTAACTTGAGTTAGGACAATAAAGCTGAGGATGTGCATCTTGGTACAATTGGGAAAAGGTACACGGCAGCACACACGGGAAATCAAACCCAATTTCAGGAGACTCGGGATGTGGTCACACAGATTAAATAATCCACTTTCAATCCACTTTCAGTGCACTTTCCAACTGGATTTTGCCAGTTCACACAGTAAAAATCCAGTTGGAAAGTGCACTGGAAGTGGATTGAAAGTGGGTTATTTAGTCTGTGTGACCGCAGCCTCATAGCCACAGAGACACACAGCAGATGAGACAGAGAGCCAGTTTGGTGTAGTGGTTAAGTGCACGGACTCTAATCTGGGAGAACTGGGTTTGATTCCCCACTCCTCCACTTTCACCTGGCTGGATGACCTTGGGCAAGCCGTAACTCTGGCACAGCTGTTCTTGAAAAAGAGCAGTTTATGTCAAGAGTTCTCTCAGCCCCACCTACCTCACAGGGTGTCTGTTGTGGGGAGGGGAAGGGAAAGGAGTTTGTAAGCCGCTCTGAGACACCTTTGGATAGTGAAGGGTACCCAAGAGAAAAATGGTAGAGATTGGGCATGCGGGGGGTGGGGGAGTTACCATGTAGACATTTGCTGCTGGCTTCTAAGAATTTTTTTTTTGGGGGGGGATTCACCCTGGAAATTTTATAGGCAGGGGTTATCTGTGGAACGGACCCCTGTTAATTACGGCTCTGGACCTAGGCACCTGCCCTATGGTCAGACTAGCTCAGAAATGCCAGTTCTGCATGGCTGTCAGCCTCCAGCAGAGAAAGACCCTTCCCCACCATCTTCTACCAGAGAATGAGCCTGGTACCATCTGCCTGCTAGGTCGGAGCTCCACCCCTGTGCCACTGGCCCATGGAACAAGGCAGCCTGCCCACTCCACAGCTGATCAGCCGCCCTGGCTCCACACTGCGGGAGCAGCAAGGGGTGGTGGTGAGCCCACTTGCAGTATGTAGCCGCCAGCCTCTTGAAGCTGCACAGGCCCCCAAGCGCATGCTTGCTCGGTAGAGAGTGTGTGTGGGGGGGGAGCAAGGACTGGGAAGCCTGCTAGCTGGCCATGGCTGCCTGAAGGGAAGGGAAACCTGCTAGCCGGCCGTGGCAGACTGACGGGAGAGCGACCCATCTAGGGGAGGGCTTGCCCAGCTGCACTGTTGCCCGCAGCCGTGGCTAGGATTCTCATAGGGGGAAAGGCCCCCGACTGCCCACCGCCAGCAGCCCCTGAAGCCTTCCCTGGGTGTGTGCTGGGGCCTCCCACACCCTGCCCCTGCAGGGGGTTCTCCACACGTTGCCTGCTGGACCGGGCTCACCGTCACTGCCGGAGCTCCCCAGGAGCGAGGTCCTCCACATGGTCCCAATCATCGCCCAGCATGCAGCTCGGTCCTCCTCCGAGCTCGCGCTGGGCTGAACTGAGGAGGGAGGGCAGCCGCCATCAGACCCAGCCAGCAAGCCAGTCCTTGACTGGCCAACGCTCCTGGGCTGAGCTCCAGTTGGCTCACCCCACCCTTGCGCTTCCTCCGAGGAGATGGCGGGTGGGCGGGCAAATGCCGGCACCTTCTCTACGGGCAGGAACCAGTCATGTCAGACAGAACCTCTCCTGCACAATGTCAGAACGATGCAAAAGAATCTAAGAAGTCCCAGACCTTGACGAGGGCCCAAAATAAAACTGTATTCTGTTTTGAAGGAGCCAGTCAGACTGCAAGACAGAGGTTTCAACAAAAGCTTTCCAACAGCGATCGCACACCACTGAGGGCACATTTGGAGGAATTATAAATAGGTCACGTTCCAGCCACAGGCAATGGAACTATTTTGTTTCATACCAGCTGACGCTCTCTTCAGAGCTCTCAAAGCTACCTTTTAGTGTCCTCTCTTCCCCTACAGGGTTACTTACCATCTTCTAAAATGTCTGGCGGATCCCTTGACAGTCCGAAAATATTCACTGAATAATCTGCCTTTTTTATATATAATGGAATAAATAAACCTCATTTCCAGCTTCCTAAATGCAGTTGGATTTCAAGATCACCATTGTCCCCAGATTTTAATTGGTTTTTCTGAAGTTAGCTCTTTGGCTCAGTTTTCTCTTCTTCCTTCATTGTTTCCATCTGAGACTCTGATTGGGGGAAACAACCCATTATCAGTCCTTCTCCAGAAGGTCCATGACTGAGGTTAATGATGTTGCTGGTATGGAAATTCTCAGGCCGCTGCAGGAAGAATGTCCTTCACACTTGACCATGCTGAACTCCGCTTAGAACATAGCGTGTGCTTAAATAGTTTCCTGTTTTTATTTTGGTTTGCTTTACTTTAGGATAGGTTATATAGTCTAAAGTAGTCAAACTAGGAAATATGGGCTTTGTTACAAGTATAACAGAATACTTGAAGTACTCACACAGACGCAGATCCATGTTGCAGAAGTACTCACACAGACGCAGATCCATGTAGGTAGATCTGTTTGCAAGATCAGGGACAGTTGAGAAGAGAAGAGAAGAGGAGAAGAGAGGAGAAGAGAAGAGAAGAGAAGAAGAGATTGGATTTATACCTCACCCTTCACTACCCAAAGGAGTCTCAGAATGACTTACAATCACTTTCCCTTCCTCTCCCCACAACAGACACCCTGTGAGGTAGGTGGGGCTGAGAGAGCACTGAGAGAACTGCCCTTGAAACAGCTCTGACAGAACTTGTGACTGGCTGAAGGTCACACCAGCACCTGCATGGGGAGGAATGGGGAATCAAACCTGGCAGTCCCAGATTGGAGTCCGTGCTGTTAACCACTGCACCAAACTGTCTCTCATCATGAATGGGATGTCCAGCAGAAGACCCATCAACATATGACTGCAGCCTTTATACACTGCACTGCATTTCAGACAGATATGCATTTGAACGTGAACCATCTCCTCTTTTCTGGCACAACTAGTCACTGCAAAGAGTGTGATTTAAAGTGTGGTTTGAGCTGGTTCAGGATACCTCCCATTGCTTGGTTGATGGCCCGCATTTTCCTCATCCGTCCTTCTCACCTTCAGCATTAAGGACTCGTCAGGCCTCCGAAGTGGAGGGAGGGAGTTGTGCTCACCTGGGTCCCCCTCCCCCTCCCAATGGGGTGCTTTCCGGCTTTTCTCTTCGGGTCCTCTCTCTGTACTGGAGATAGAGCGAGATGGGTAGCCATGTTTGTCTGTCTGTAGCAGTAGAGAAGAGTCCAGTAGTGCCTTAAAGACTAGCAAATTGGACCCTTGCTCTTCTCTGGACTGGGTATTGGGCCCCAACCACCTGCTCCTTGATCTGAGGCTGAGAGGGTTTACATAGGCCCTCACTGCTTTTATGTATTTATTTATTATTTAGATTTTTATCCCACCCTCCCAGCCAAGGCCAGCTCAATGAGGCTCCATCCCTGAATTGTTTGGGCCAATCAGCCCTTGGAGGCTTCCTCTACCTCCCTCCATCTGGAACCCAACCCCCCTCATCCACTCTCAACCAGTCAGCTTGCAGGCCGGGTCTCCCTTCCCCTTGGCTTGGTTGTACCCTCCTTGTGCCCTGCCTGTCTATCCTTGCTGGCCAACTGGGCTGCAGAGGCATGATTGACACATCCAGGGGTCATTTCTTGCAGGAGCGCACAGGAGCGGAGCTCCGGCAGAAAAGAGCACAGGGGGCAGGCACATGCAACAAGCCCCAACCCCCTGCTCCCAGCAGCCCTCAGTCAGAGCAAGAAGCAGCCAGGTAAGTTGCAGAGCTTCCTCGCTCCAAAACAGTCCAGTGGCACCTTTAAGACCAAGTTTTATTTAGGTACAAGCTCTCCCTCCTCTGCGAGGACAGATCTGCACGTCCCCCCCCCCCAGTAGCTAGCAATGCAAAACAGTCCAGTGGAGCCTGAGCGGTGGGTGTTGCCTTCTGACACACTTCCGGTGATGTCAGGGTGTATGGCATATGCAAATGAGTTTTGCTAATAAGTTATGCTAATGAGCTCCTGCACCTCTTTTTCTACGAAAGGACCCCTGGACACATCCATGCTCTGCAGCCAAACTTCCAACAGCCTGCTGAGCCCTGGGTAAAGCCTCGACCTCCAGCTGTAGTTGGGCCACATCTCTGTCACTCTGCGATGGCCCATTGGAGTGCAGGTGCCTGTGGCCACCCCTCTTCCTCCCTCCCTCCTGCAAGATTTAAAGGGCCAGCTGGAGGGCCCTTTAAATTTTGCAGGAGGGGTGGCTGGGTGGTCACTCTTAGGGGTGGGGCTTCCCCCCCAACAGCCAGTTGGCTGGGGGCAGGAAGGAGCCCCCCAAAGCAGGGAAAACCCCACTGGGACATGGTGGTCTGGCAACCCTACAGGGCACGCTACCCGTTCCCAGAAACGTGCCATCTCAGGTTTAACTAGCTGTTTTTTACTACCAAATTATCTCAAGATGCTTTCAATACATTTAGGGGGCACCGAGGATGGTATCTTACTCATCTGTTAATCTATTAATCCAACCCATAAATTCCCACTGAAATACAAGCAACTCCTACATAATGTTAGATTAGTTACGGGGAATCAGAAAGTGAGAGGAAGGCATTCACCACTTATCCCTTCGACAGAAGATGCTTTTTACAATTAAAAATGGCTCCTTCTTCTGCTTCATTCTTTAGAAAGGATCATTAAGAGGGTATCGCTGGATTCAAATTTCTACCCGTTAAAACGTAACCATTAAATCGATCCGTAAAACTTGGGGGAGAGGGCGAATGGCAACACCCGAATTTCCATGCGACTGAGACATTTCAATAAAACCTACACAACATTTTAAAAAAAAATAAGAAACAGTGTTGTGCTCAAATTATAAATAGGTTTCCTGGCAAGCCTGAATCTAATAAACATAATATATGATGTGTGTATGTGTTTTGGGGAGGGAGGAGTGCGAAATGAAACAGATGTTCATCTTCAAACAGATACATTCGATCCCACATCTGAAGACGGCATCCATCATTCTTTCATCACGACGAATCCCACTGTGGTTAAGCGCATCCATAAGAGGTTAACAGTGATATCTACTTACAAGGCAACTTACATTCATAATGAAAAGGGAGTAAAAGACGGAAACAGCTGCAGCCGAGATTTAGTGGACTTCCACAGATTGGAAAAAAAAAAGGAACCCACGACTCTACTTAGACAGGTTTTATTCTGCTATAATCAGGTTTGGCTGCTGTGCTCCCCGGGGAATACAGTAATTATGGCTCACTAGACTGGAGATAATTACTACATTCCAAGGGGATCAGCACCTGCTCTTCTCTTCCCTGCTAGGGTGACGGAGGAAATACATTTGCTAGTAAAACCAGCCTCAGCTAAGACCATCAGTTGACTCACTTGTGCGCCATGGACAGAGTTAAATACTGGTGGTGAAGGTAGAGCGATGGTGCAGCGGTAGAGCATCGGCTTTACATGCAGAAGGTTCCAGGTTCGGCCTGTAGCATCTCTGGTTAGAGGTCACAGCAGAGATTGCGAAAGACAATATTGACATTGGGAGACCAGTGGTTGGACTCGGTATAAGGCAGCTTCTCTCAGAGCTCTCTCAGACCCACCTACCTCACAGGGTGTCTGTTGTGTGGAGGGGAAGGGAAAGGAGTTCGTAAGCCTCTCTGAGACTCCGAGTGAAGGGCGGGGTATAAATCCAGTCATCTCCTCCTCCTCCTCCTCCTCCTCTTCTTCTTCTACTTCTTCTTGTCATTGACTAGGATTCGGGCAACCCAGGATCGATTCCCTTCATGGCCATGGAAGCCTGCTGGGTGACCCAGGACCAGTCACATGCTCTCAGCCAAACGTACCTCATAGGGCTGTTGTGATTAAACAAAAGGAAGGGGAGGAGACTAATGGAAGCTGCTTTGTGTCTAAGTGACCTTGGCCAGTCACACTCTCTCAGGCCATTTCCGCAGTAGTGAAATTCCCCACATTGACATTTTTAAAACTGCGTGTTATGTGAAGTTTTCCACAGTAGATCTGACTTCCAAAGGAGGCCTCATCTATACTTTTATTCTGTGCCCAGTGGTTTCACTTTGGAACTAAGTCAATATGTTTTTTAATAGAATATAGGTATTGTCTATTTATTCCTTTTATTATGTGTATTTAATTTCATTTTTTTTTATTTTGTACAGCAATTTTTTTCTGGTTTATCTGGTATCCATGTTGCATAATTGTATGATTGTATTGTATGATGATATGAGCCAATTTGTTCCTCATTGTGTCTGACCTTATGAAGAAGGCCTATACAGGCCAAAACGCATCAGGTCAAGTCCGTTGGCCCTTGTGTGCAAGATTTTCGGGTTTTTACAGGAGGTGTTATTGAGCCCTTATATGTTTTTTTTTAATTCTTTGCTAATAAATACATGTATCTCTTTATATTATATACATTAAGTTTTTATTGTTGGCCCTCTATTCTGCTTGACTTACTTCTTTAGGTTTATTTAACATCAAGAGCACCGCACTTTACTTAATGATTGTTTTATACTGTTTTATGATTGTTTTTATGTTGTTTTAACAAAATAAAAATAAAATAATTTATTTATTTGACTTCCACATGGGCTCAGAGCGGCTAACAAGAGGCAAATTGCCATACATAACCATAAAAACCAAATAAAACAGTCAATTACATTTACATTTAAAATCGGTGCTCACACAATAGGTTCTGGTTCTCTGACTAACATACCTCACAGGGTTGGTGTGAGGTTAAAATGGAGGGCAGAATAATGATATGAGCCGCCTTGGGTCCCCATTCAGGCATAAATGAAGTAAAACTCTCTTTCGCTGCCTCGTAAAGATAAGAAGTGAGGAGGGCAAAAGGCCCATCTCCCTGGGGAGGTTGTTCCATAACCGTGGGGCTGCCACCGTTAAGGCCCTCTCCTGTATACACAACACATGCTCATCCTTGATCAAATGCCTGGGCAGGAACATACGGGAGAAGACCGTCCTTCAGATTACTTGGCCCCAGGTCTCTCCTTTGCATATTGGGCGATACACCCCCTAATGTAGCCAATCCTCCAAGAGCTCACAGAGCTCTTCTTACCGGGGCTACTGTCAGCTCTTGGAGGATTGGCTACATTAGGGGTGTGTCGCCTAATATGCAAAGGAGTTCCTGCTACATAAAGAGCCCTTAGCCGCCTTTCTTCCTTGTGGAGCTTAAGGCGCTTTATGTGGAGATAAATCTCATCAAATAAAATACATTACAGACATAAAACAAAAATGTTAATTTGCTGTTTAGGACTGCTACTAATTTTAACCAAATGCAGTCCTAAGTCAAACTCTCTTTCGCTGCCTCGTAAAGATAAGAAGTGAGGAGGGCAAGGCCCATCTCCCTGGGGAGGTTGTTCCATAACCGTGGGGCTGCCACCGTTAAGGCCCTCTCCTGTATACACAACACATGCTCATCCTTGATCAAATGCCTGGGCAGGAACATACGGGAGAAGACCGTCCTTCAGATTACTTGGCCCCAGGTCTTGTAGGGCTGTCAAAACTAACACCTTGAATTGGGCTCAGAAGTGAGTCGCTAGCCAGTGCAACTATCGTAACGCCAGGGGTCACATGCTCCCAATATCTGGCCACAACCAGCAGTCTAGCTGCAGCATTCTGCACTAGCTGCGGCCTTTGAACATTCTTCAAGAGTAGCCCCAAGTCCAGCTTCCTATGCAGTCATTCCCCCCCCCAGCAGAACTGACCTCTGCAGTCTGGAGATCAGCTGTAACTCTGGGAGAACCCCAGGCTCTCCCTGGAGGTTGGCAACCCCACATGCAACTCTCTCTCTCTCTCTCTCTCTCTCTGAATTTGTAGGGTTGCCATAGCCAGCTGAGGCCTGGAGATCTTCCAGAATGACAACTGATCTCTAGACTACATAGATAAATCCCCCTGGAGAAAATGGCAGCTTTGGATGGGGTACTCGATAGCATTATCCCTTACTGAGATCCCTCCCCTTCTCAAACCCCACCCTCCCCAGGTGCCATCCCCCAAATATCCAGGAATGTCCCAACTGAGACTTGGCAACCCCATGATGATGATGATGATGATGATGATGATGATGATGATGATGATGATGATGATGATGATGATGATGATGATGATGATAATAATAATACTTCTTTCCATTTATTAATCGCTTTCCCCAGTGGACTCAAAGCGATGTACAGTTACTCAATATAGACAAGGGACTAACAATGTTTGTAGGGGATAGGGAAGACAACATATGTTCACTTTTAATTGCACGTGCCGTCACTGCCCGGTGTAGACGTCTTCTGGCTGGCTCCGTCATTTTCCCGCATGGCTGCTTGCTGGCCAGGCCTCAGGACCCGTATGTCAATCGCCACACCGCCACCGCCTGGCCGGAACATCCATTGCAGGCATTCTTTTCGTAGCTGGGAAGCTGTTTCGCCTTTACAAGCCTTGACCAGGACGTCCGACCATCAGCTAACGCCCTCCCACAAGGGAGGTTGGCGTGCCCACCCTCTCTAAGGAGTGGTTCCCATTTTATCTACTCGCCGACGCTTTCGAATCGCTGGGTGGACGATGAGCTGGGGACAACAGGCTGGCTGCTCACACCAGTGCGGGGCTTGAACTAACACAGTTCAGATGTTAAGACAGTGGGATATACCCACTGTGCCACCGCTCCCATACATGTAGTATGTAAAGTCATTCCACAGGTCTCAGAACACTGAGGTCCATACTGCTACAGGAAAGTGGTTTATGCAGTAAATTATCCTTCTGACCACTATCTACAGAACGGAGTGGTCCCCAGGTATATAGAGTTGCTATCTTTGTTTAGGCAGACGTCTCAGGCTTCTTCTTACATGCCCTCTGCCATTGCTTGAATTAAAGAAAACGTTTATTAAGCCACCGACATATGGCATGTGTTAGGAAGTGAGCTAGGCTTTTGCTGTGATTGGTTAGTTAATATTCTAATGAGTTAGATTAATCGATGTAGACCACATTGCTCAGTTAAAACCGCTGTTCTAAATTGCCAATTTCATCTCCTTCCAGCAGAGAAAATGCCAGTCTTTTCCTCCGCTGTAAAATCTTCTTGTTACAACAGCGACGCTATTCCAAAGTCACCGATATTGTGAAACATCTGGTAACAGCAAGCTGCAAACTCCAGAGAGACAGTCACAGCCCTGGAAAATTAGGAGAACTTCCTCCATTCAGTTGTATTTCATGTTTTGTAATACTCCCCAAGTGCGGTCACCTCATAATACAGTAATCACTTTGCTTCTGTTCCATAAATGAAACCACAGATGCTAAATTCGGCTGCGGTGGCCACTATTTAACATAAATAAATGTTCCAACCAATATTAGCCTGGACATATATTTAATCTATACATTTTTGATAAATACTGTGGCCTCCAGAAAGAGTTAGGGATGTACCCAAGGGGATTAAGATTGGGGACATTGTTTAACAGATGGATCATTCAGAGCCTGCAGGAAGACAAAAGAGAAACAAATTAAAACTTAGATTCTAAAATTATCTATATATCTAATTCTCAACAGTCCCCTCATCCTGTGGATACTTATTTCCACAGAGGGCACATTCTCCCCGAACAGGTTTTTCTACAGACTCAGGAGACTCCATGGGGTGGCAGGAAAATAATAATAAAAAACTCTGGGAGGGTTGAATTTTCCCCTCCCCCAATACCTTTTGAAATGGTTGCTGTAGGCTTCTACTCCAGGCCCCACCACATCGACAGTGAGAGATAGACTGGCTGGTAGCCAGAGAGAGAGAGAGAGAGAGAGAGAGATGAGGGGGGGAAGAGGAAAGTAAGCAAAAACAGAACTGGAGCTGGTATTGGGGAGGATTCCTCCTGCAGTATGAATGGCTAAATAGCAGAAGAACGTTTTAAAAAGACATCTGAACTTCTCACCCCTACCTCTTTTGCTGCTGGCTGCACTGTCCTCTTAAAACTTTCTTGGGGCGGAGGCTTCTAACTGCTTCTCCCCCTCCACCAGCTCGAGAAAGACTCATTGGCTGAGAGTGATAGAGACACACATACACAGAGAGAGAGAGATAATGGGTGGGGGAAGAGGGGAGGAAGCAACAGCAGAATGGGAGCTGGGATTGGGGAGGATTCCTCACTGCCACTCACCCATCTCCAATACTGTTTTTTCCTGTATCATGAATGGCTAAATAGCAGGGGGAAGTTTTAAAAGGACATCTGAGCCTTCAACTTCAAAGCCTTGCCAGCAGGAGAGAAGGATTGTTCTTACCCCAATCTCTGTAGCTGCTGGCACCGCTGTCCTTTAAAAACATTATCTTCAAATTCTAACGGCTTCTCCACCTCCTCATCAGCTTGGGCACTGCTTCTTCCCACTGCTTCTCCCTTCTGACTGACTAGAAGCAAGAGGGAAGTTATAGAAGGACTGCTGACACATCATTAATCGATCGGTGGGCACAGTGACTGAGAGGTAGGGGGCAGGTGGAGAGGAGGTGAGATTTCCTCCAACCAGTGTCAGTTTGTACACGCCACCTTATAAAATGTTCCTTAGCAACCCTGACAGACAAATAAACTGCCAAGGACAGCTGTGGTGCTGTGTGGACTCATCTCAGGCTGAAGAAGACTGGAGCCCTGCAAACACACAATTCTCCACGGCAAGGCAAGAAAAGAAGAAGAAGAAATTGGATTTATACCTCGCCCTTCACTACCCAAAGATGTCTCAGAGCGACTTACAAACTCCTTTCCCCACTCCTCCCCACAACAGATACCCTGTGAGGTAGGTAGGGCTGAGAGAGCTCTGGGAGAAACTGCTCTTTTTCAAGAACAGCTCTTATCAGAGTGACGGCTCGCCCAAGGTCATCCAGTCAGGTGCAAGTGGAGAAGTGTGGAATCAAACCCGGTTCTCCCAGACTAGAGTCCGCACACTTAACCACGACACCAAACTGGGTCTCTGAACAAGCAAAGGTGCCTCAGGCTGATCCATTGGTGAACCAGTGGCCATTTAAATAGCTGCTTTTTGGCAAGGGCATTCAGAAAGAGAGTGGTGCAGGACACCTGTAGCACCTCAAGATCTGCAGTACCCAGCAATAAAAGTCAAGGACAAACATTTCAAAATGTAGGCATATACTTCAAGGACCCAGTCTTCACCCATGGACAATTATATCTTGCAATGTCTAGAGTAAAATGCTTTGAAAGTATAACAATCCAAGTTTGCAGCACTCCATTCCAAGGATATTTTAGAACTGAAGAAGAAACATTTACATCTAATGTGGTATTCAAAGGAATGCTTTAATTAAAAGCAACAATAACAAATATTCCAAACAGCAGAAGAGTACAGAAATTAAAATAACTGACATTTAGAATTATCACATACAGATACACACCAAACCAACAAGGAAACAAACTAAAAGGATTAATGCTTTGTATACATTCGGCGTAATACATTGAGTGGGTCTCATCACAAGGAGTATGTACATTTAGTGAGCCGAAATCCTACACTGCAGTTTCAAAAAAAAAAATGCAATTACAACTTAAACTACGACACATCACACAGCATTTTGTTGCGGGCCCCTACTGGTTATAAATAAAAGTTGTGGTTTTTAGTGTAAGCCTCATTTGAAAGTCTTGGTTATGCACAGGAAGGGCAGATCGTGTTAACAACAATCATTTTTTAAAAAAACTTTTAGATGGTGAAGAAGACTTCGGAGGCGAAGCATTTTACTAGCCCAGCTGAGTTAGTGCCGCTCTCAATTTCCCAATCTGTAAAATGTTAAGAATTATCATAACATGCTAAGCAGGGTTCAGAGGTGAAGAGTCACTGCTTCCTTCTTGCTCTTTAAGGTTAACAACAATAACAACAACAACAACTACAACAACAACAACAACAACAACAATAATAATAATAATAAAGAGCCCAGTGATCTTTGGATAGGGTTGCCAACTCCAGCTTGGGAAATCCCTGGGGTAGAGCGCAGGGAGGGCAGGGTTTGGGGCAGGAGGAAGCTAAGTAGGGCCATGATGCCATAGAATCCACCCTCCAAAGCAGCCCATTTCCTCCAGGCGAACTGATCTCTGTCGCCTGGAGATCAGATGTAATCCCTGGAGATATCCAGGCCATTCCTGGAGGTTGGTGACCCTGCCCCTAAAGAAAATACCTGCAGTTTGTCCTAACGTCGGTGAAATACAGATATTTATTTCATGGGCCACTGGTCTCTGGTTGCTTTTCTTCCTCTCCTTTCTATTCCTTTGTCCTTGAAGCAAAGCCTTGGAGAGGTCAACGGCCAAGACCAGCGGTCTTCAACCCATCCACACCTGGGATTCTCCATTAACCCCCAGGTAGTAGCACGGGACCCACTGAGCTGCAAGCGAATGACAGGAAAGATGACAGGAGTGTGACATCAGGGTCACCTAACAGAAAGAAGGAGACCTTCTTTACCAGTGTCAAGGCCAGAAACATGGGTGGTAAATGGAGAGGGGCAGGAAAAGGAAACACCAGGAGCTACACCATAGTGAGGAATGAGACAAAGCCCAGGGCCATGAAACAGTCCTCGCCACCATCAAGATCAAAATGGATAGGGTTGTCAGGCCCCACCTGGGATTCACTGGGTGGCGTCAGGCCCTCACCAGCACAACACTAATGATGCTGGGGACACACTGACATCACTTCCTGTGCACACACCCATTTAACTCAATGGTTTAACCATAGAGTTTTGTCCAAATACCAGAGTACCCCCACATCCCACCGAGATGTGCTGATGTCACTTCCAGGTACACAGGGAGTGATGACATTAGCACACTGGGAAACTGCTGATGTCCCTCCCATTTTGGCACCATCCCCCCCCCCACCAGCCAGCTGAGCAGTGGTGGGGAGTGCCTGCTGGGAGCGGGGCATCCTCAACCTAATGGGGGCTGGGGCATCCTAAAACTGGAGCTGCAGCAAATGAGCACAGCTAGAGTTGCCAGCCTCCAAGTGGGGCCTGGAGATCAACTAAGGGTTACAACTGGCCTTCAGCCTACCAGTTCCCTTGGAGAAAATGGCTGATTTGGAGGGGGGACTCTATGATATCACTTTCCTGTTGAGGTCCGTCCCGTCTTCAAACCCCGCCCTCCCCAAGCTCCACCCCCAGATCTCCAAGAATTTCCCAACCCAGAGTTGGCAGCCCTAGACCCAGCAGGTGAATACCCGTTGGACAGCTGCGCCCAGCCGGGGAACATCCGTTTTCAGCAGCTCCAACTTGTGATCTATGGGAAATATTTGCCACACTCGATGTCCTTTTGCTATGATCCAGCAACAGAGACGCCATGTCTCTCAACAGCCATAACTGTAAGCATGGAGGCCAGGAAGGAACAGCGGCCTCCACGCTTTAGTCTTTCCTTGCCTTGTGATCACACAGTGCAGAAATGGCTATCGAGCCATGTATGTTATGACAGACAGACAGACAGATAGATAGATAGGCAGGTAAGTAGGTAGGTTCAGCAGCTCCAACTTGTGATCTATGGGAAATATTTGCCACACTCGATGTCCTTTTGCTATGATCCAGCAAGGGAGACGCCATGTCTCTCAACAGCCATAACTGTAAGCATGGAGGCCAGGAAGGAACAGCGGCCTCCACGCTTTAGTCTTTCCTTGCAGATGGCAGAAATGGCTATCGAGCCATGTATGTTATGACAGACAGACAGACAGATAGATAGGCAGGTAGGTAGGTATATGATTGGCAGGTAGGTAGATGATGATGATGATGATGATGAAGAAGAAGAAGAAGAAGAAGAAGAAGAAGAAAGATAGATAGATATAGATAGATATAGACAGACAGACAGACAGACAGACAGACAGACAGACAGACAGACAGACAGACAGACAGACAGACAGACAGACAGACAGATAGATAGATAGATAGAT
>NW_015173788.1:144880-148442 GCF_001447785.1 Gekko japonicus
ATAGATAGATAGATAGATAGATAGATAGATAGATAGATAGATAGATAGATAGGCAGGCAGGCAGGCAGGCAGGCAGGCAGGTAGGTAGATGATTGGCAGGTAGGTAGATGATGATGATGATGGTGATGAAGATGATAGATAGGCAGACAGACAGACAGACAGACAGACAGACAGATAGATAAATAGATTGATTGATTCTTTTGGGCTCCAAACCAAGGATTTATCAAATGAAAATGAATGGGAAATGTAAATGCAAAGAGCCTTGATGGATCAAAGTCCTCAAACCGAATCCATTAGAAATCTGACAATCGACTAGGATTTCTTTCGCTTAGCGGCAGTCCTAATATTCAGCTACTGTATCCTATTTCAGTTTGCTGTGTATAAAGTTCCCAGCTCCAGGATGGAAAATAGCTGGAGATTTCGGAGTGCAGCCTGGAGATGGCAGGGTTTGGGGAGGGGAGAGGCGTCATCCTCCAAAGCAACCATTCTCTCCAGGGGACCTGATCTCCGTCGTCTGCAGATACATTCCAATTCTGCATGATCTCCAGGCCCCACCTGGAGGTTGGCAACCCTAGCTGTGGTGTGAACATTGCTTAGGATGGTGCCCTTAATTAATGAACACGCTCACGGCCCTCCTGGGCCCAGCTGATGCTTTCAGGTCTAATGGTGCTCCTTGGCAAGTTTCCTACAGCTTCATCAAATGCTTGGCAGGTAAACGGGAGTCCACCTTGCCTTTTTGAGAAAGGTGGACTGCCAATGCTGAAAAAAATTTAAAACACAAGAAGATTCCCCCTCCCATCCCATTGCAGTTCCATGCAAAACTCTATGACAGACACATCATTCCAACACACCCTGCTACTCTCCCTAGCACACACGGAGTCTTGACAGTATTCCAACTGAGGACGCTAGAAAAACTGGAACAGTCTGAAATGGAGTGGGATCCAGGCCCTGAAGTAATTAATTTTTATTCTGGAATTCTCATCTGGAAAGAAAAATTATTGTAAATGTTAATTGGCACATAAGTGCGGCATCTGGCGGGCTTGTTTGCAGAACAGGTATTTCTGATGCTATTAATTAGGAACTTTATTCAAATATGTTGGTTTTTTTTTAATTATTAGAGAAGCATAGCTACCACCAGTCAGTGCATTTGCTGAACTAACTGTTAACAGCCTTGTTTTAATTTCTGGTTTAGAAGTTAATCTCCGGCCCCTGCATCATGGGGGGGGGGGGGACACGGGCAAAGGGCGACTTTTAAAAGCCGCACCAAAAGAGACACGCGGCGGCGGGATCACATAGATCCCCTGAGCCGCCATGCAGTGCCTCCCTGGCATGATCAGATGCCGGGGGGGGAGAAGCGGCGGGATCATATAGATCCCCTGAGCCGCCGCGCAGTTCCTCCCCGGCACGATCAGATGCCAGGGGGGGGGGAGCCACTGAAGGAAGAGAGCGGCAGCCGAACTGCGCAATTGCAGCATTCTTCCCTCCTCCATTCTATACTCACAACAACGTGAGAGTCAGTGTGGTGTATTGGTTAAGAGCGCAGACTCTAATCTGGGAGAACTGGGTCTGGTTCCCCACTCCTCCACATGCAGCTGCTGGTGTGACCTTGGGTCAGTCACAAGTTTTTTCAGAGCTGTTCTCTCAAGGGCCGTTCTCTCACGAGCAGTTCTCAAGAGAGCTCTCTCAGCCCCACCTACCTCACAGGGTGTCTGTTGTGGGGAGGGGAAGGGAAAGGAGATTGTAAGCCACACCGCGACTCCAATTAAAAGGCTGGGTTTAAATACAATTCTTCTCCTCCTCCTCCTCCTCCTCCTCCTCCTCCTCCTTCTGCTGCTGCTGCTGCTTCTGCTTCTTCTATGTGGAGAGTGTTTGACTGGCCTGTGGTTATCCAACAAGCTGCCATGGTAGAGTAGGTCACCAGGTCCAATCTTCTCCCTGGCAGGGGGATTAGGGGGTGTTCCAGGAGAGGGCATGGCCATCCCCAGCGTGATGACATCACTCTGCTTGACATTATCACATGCCAACTTTCCCCCTACCATTTAAAGGGAAACTACCCTTTAAATGTATTGGTGGGGGGTGGGGGGGGGGGGGGGGTTTCAAGGCGCTCCTGCCTTGCAAGAGGTGAACTCACCTCTTGCAAGGGAGGAGCCAGCGGCCCCTGCTTGGAAAGGTCGGGTGCTGCGTGCAGCAGATTTGCCGCTCGCAGGGCAGGTGCAGGCAGTGCCCACTTTTTTCAAGCGGGGCTGCAGATGACTGTTGGGAGTGGGGCTCCCCCTCCGGCCAGCCGGTAAGCATCAGAAGGGAGCCCTAAAAATGAGGGGAACTCCTGCCCGCACCTGGGGACTGAGATCCCTATGGCAGAGTGAGGATCTGAACGTGGGGTCTCACATCACATCAAATCACGTGAAACTGCCTTATACTGGAGATGCTGGGGATGCCCTGGAGAAAACGGGCTGCGTTGAAAGGTGGACTTGATGGCATTATACCCCACTGGAGTCCCTCTTCTCACCAAACCCTGCCCTCTTCAGGTTCCACCCCCAAATCTCCAAGTATTTCCCAACCCAGAGCTGCCAGCCCTATCAACCACCAATCTTCCACGGAAGAAGAGGGGGATCAAACTTGGGTCTCCCAGATCCTTGTCATAACCAGTGTTCCCTCTAAGCTGAGTTAGTGTGAGCTAGCTCACAGGTTTTTCACCTCCAACTCACACATTTTTGTCTTCGTTCAGGAAGAAGGGCTCCAGAGCAAACTAATTTATGCAGTAGCCAAATGGCTTGCTCACAACTTGAATGCCAGCAGCTCACAAAGCAGAATGTTTGCTCACAAGACTCCACAGTTTAGAGAGAGTATTGGTCCTAACACTCTAACCACTATCCCACACTGCCCTCGAAGAAGAAGAGGAAGAGGAAGAAGAAGAAGAGGAGGAGGAGGAGGAGATTGGATTTATACCCCGCCCTTCACTCGGAGTCTCAGGGCGATTTACAAACTCCTTTCCCTCCCCCTCCCCACAACAGACACCCTGTGAGGTAGTTGGGGCTGAGAGAGCTCTGACAGAAACTGCTCTTTTCAAGAATGGCTCAGGGCGGCTTATAGGGCACAGAGTGCTATAAAACAGATTAGTTAAAAACAACAGGAATTAAAACAATGCAAAACTCGCAAGATACATGGAAGACTAAATTTACACATTCTCCATTACATGTCAGGAAGAGGTCCAAGATCGAAGTCAGAAAGGGAGGACGGCATGAGCCACGGCAGGAGCCATGGTGTTCCAATTTCTCCTGCTCCACGTAAATGCGGTGGTGGTAGTGGCGGCGGCGGCCCCTATTCAAAAGCCTGGTGGAAGAGCTCCGTCTTGCAGGCTCTGCGGAACTGTAAAAGGTCCCGCAGAGCCCTGATCTCCTCCGGGAGCTCATTCCCCCAGATAGGGGCCGCCACCGAAAAGGACCTGGCCCTTGTGGTAGCTAGCCTAGCCTCTTTTGGGCCCGGGGTCACTAAACGGTGCTGTGACCCCAACCGAAGTGCTCTTTGGGGTCTGTATGGGGCAAGGTGGTCCCTCAGGTAT
>NW_015173788.1:148913-150633 GCF_001447785.1 Gekko japonicus
CCCATTGAAGGCCGGGAGTGGGAGTCCCAATCCCATTCCACCCCGACCCAGACACAGGACCTCCGTCTTCGCCGGGTTTAACTTCAGCCGGCTCAGTCGGAGCCACCCAGCCAAGGCCTGTAAAGCCCGTTGAAGATCTTCTGGGTTGGAGTCCGACTGGCCACCCAACATCAGATAGAGCTGGGTGTCATCTGCGTATTGATGACATCCAAGCCCATACCTCCGGACAATCTGGGCGAGGGGGTGCATATAAATATTAAATAGCATCGGGGAGAGTACTGCCCCTTGAGGCACTCACACTCAAGCAGGTGCCTCGGGGACTGCTGCTCCCCTAGCACCACCCTCTGTCCCCGGGTCTAATAACAGCAGCGCTGCCACACCGACTTGATCCAGATGCCATTGGAGATCGTCAGTCAAGGCAACCAGCGTAGTCTCCATCCCATACCCTGGGCAAAAGCCAGACTGGAATGGATCAAGGATGGAAGCGTCATCTAGAAAGCTCTGTAACTGAGTCGCCACCGCCCTCTCAATCAACTTGCCCAAATAGCCAAGACCTGGGCCCCCAGTACTGGAGAGAATTTATAACTGAAATTTTGTTGCTGTTGCTGCTTCTCTCTCCAGTTCCTGGCTCTAAGATGTTGAAGAAGCAGAAGAGAAAGGCAGGCCTTTCATTACCCCCAGTTATAAAATGAAGACACCTGGTCTACGAACTGGAAGCTGGCAGTGTGATGAGAGAACAGCGAGGCACACTAGCTAAAGGCAAGAAGGCTTCTGTATGAATGCATACATTTATCTTGCATTGATTCATTACATATAACAATTAACCGGACCAACCTGTGGATCGATGGGTTTAATTAGAGCATTGTGTGTTCTGAATAATGTTTGTGCTGTGTAAGTTTAGCAATAGGGTATGGGTCGGATGGGCGAAACCTAATGGGGGGAAATTCTGTCACTATGATAGAACCTCATCTGTGGGGGAATCTGTTCCTGAGATCACTGCAGATGGTGAAATCTGTGCAAAACAACCACATTCCCTGCAAAAATTTAACAGGAGGAGGATGATGATATTGGCGATTTAATGTTATTTAATCACGTTATTTGTGGTTCATGTTTCTCACGGGGACTGGAAGTGAGAAACATGAACAGAGTGAGTCAGTACAATCAGTGAGAGGGGACATTCGATAACCAATGCATCAGGAATGCAGAAGTCTGGAACCACCAGAAAGAACTGTAGTGTAGTAAAAGTAGTAACATGACACATTGAGCAGTACAGAGCCTGAATAATAGGATACTAGTACAATAATGATACGAGCCACCTTGGGTCCCCATTGGGGTAAGAATCAGGATATAAATAAAGAAAATAAGTAAAAGAATAACTCGTTTTTAATATTTTTGTTTTCAGAATCCAAAAGGACTCTTCAGGAGAGTTAGAAGGAGACTTATATGCACTCAAAAGCCTACAGCACTGGCAGAAAGTGACCCGAGGACTGTTCCTCTCAGGCTCGTGGCCTACTTCTGCAACACGTGCCACCAAATGTTCATTCTGACAAGAACTAATCACAAAGAAGAGGGGTTCAGCTTTCCTGACATATGGATTTCTGTTCTCCATGACACAGGACAAAAAACCCCGGAGCCATTTCAATAAGATTTAAGAGCTGCCTGAAAGAAAATGGTGGTGGCAGTCACATGTGTGAGATAACATAAGAACATAAGAGACGCC